>NC_057813.1:502226789-502229893 GCF_018294505.1 Triticum aestivum
GCCGGGGCGGTGGCGGGGGCGGCGCGGGGCAGCGCGGGCGGGGGCGGCGCGGTGGGTCGACGATGTGGGCGTCGACGAGGAGGGAGGGAGAAGAGAGAGTAACGGGCGGGGGAGGGGGCTCGGCCGTTAGTTAGGTTAGTTAGGTTAGCCTTTGCCATCCACTTATGTTCATCTTTCCCGTCTGCTGGGGACGGCAAAGAGGGGGGACGTTAAGTTTTTTCGTTAGTGGGTTCCACCTCCCTCTTTGTCGTCAGCCAGCGGACGACAAAGATTCTTTGCCGTCAGCCAGCGGACGGCAAAGAAATGGCTGATAGCAAAGACCTTCTTTGTCGTCTGCCATTTGTTTGTCGTCTGCTTCTTGGTAGCTGATGGCAAAGACCTTCTTTGCCGTCCGCTAGCTGACGACAAAGAGATGGCAGACGGCAAATTCCCTGATTCCAGTAGTGATTGAATGTACTAAAATTGTTGACAAATTTAACACGTAATAAAAAAATGATGGCATGGTATAATTCACATATAAGATGACTGGCTAACCAAAGTGGCATTGCAAAATTCACATATATGATGCCTGGCTAGACAAGATGGCATTGCATGATTCACATATACGATAAAGAAACTAAACAGATGGCACTGACACAAAGCATGTCTAAACTAAGCAGATGACATGTTTAATGTATACAGTAAGCAATTCAAGGCACCATATGCATGATATTACCAACATCAGCATGCCAAGTTAGAGCGAAGACCTCATGGGGTAAATAGGAGTGGTCTTCTCCTTCTGAATCCCCCTCAAAACAGTTATCTTCCTCTTGATTACGATCCGAAATGGGTGGAGGGGGGCTGCCTTTGCGCCCACCATGGAACGACGTCTGCATGAAATTTTATTGCCACGCAAGGCTCGTCTCTTTTGCTCTACATGATTAGTTCCATTGTGTACAATAGCTGGCATGCATAGGAATAAAACATAGTGAGATTATGTAAGGAGTGCATGCACAAATCCAGAGTGATGGTAGAAAATTGTGGATAGACCCAAAACCAATGATGGCAGGCAGATAATAGCTTTAGTTAAAAAATACAGATAATGGCTCCTTTAATGTTTGTTTGCACCCAACATGAAACTCATAGTAGACACCGGAGATTAACTAGATAGTAGACAGATAGTACTGATTGCTGCCGCAATATGTAACCCACAACCATTTAAAAACTCAAGTTTCAGCATTAGTTTGGACCTGACTCGGAGTCTAATAGGTGAACACGACGATAATGTAGCATCTCATCATATTAAGCGACGCATAACATAAGAAGAACCGGAAGAGTGCGACTTCTCTTGCGGACCCGTGTAGTCCTCAAGGTCATCTACTCAGTTGATGATGGTAATGCAGTTGTCGTGGCTGTTGGCGGCGGGGAAGAAGATCTGAGGCGGCGAAAGACAGTCTAGAGAGAGGATCCCTACTGTGGTGAACCCTTCTGTCGTTGGAGCAGATGAGATGGGGTGGAACACAGCGCCGCAGGAGGAGGACAAACCACACAAGGTTTTCTTTGACACATATCTGTAACAGAAGTAATTGAGTAAGGGCTTGTTTGAATTTGAGGATTCTAACAATGCAGGGATAGGAAATAGACAGGAATAGGATAGGAATGCACAAGCAAAACAGAGAATTTAAAAACACAAGATTTTTGCCAATCTAGGTGTTTGATTCACAACAATTGGAAGATCACAGGATGCAAAAAAGCATGGTGAGATTAAGTCAAACCACAAGAAAATGTACGGTTATAATGCTATTGTGCTACTATCTCTTAGTCTTATGCTTGATGAATAGGAATATGAAAAGGAGGAGAAGTGGGAATTAGAATTCCTATGGTTTTTCTTTCAAGGAGACACTAAAGGAACAAATCCTACAATTTTCCTTTGCTCCATTCCTTTGCACCAAATTCATGAAAAGTAGTACCATAGGAAACTTTCCAATTCCTATGTTTTTCATTCACTTTTCCTTTCAAGCACTGGCGATTCTAGTAGCCAGGCTTGAGCACGGAAAATCCTACACTAAATTTTTTTTGCTACTTCTATTAGTTTGGACCCAGGACACTGCCGTACTAGCTCAACTCCCAGGCCCATCGACGAATGCACAGCTCAAACACGCAGAGATAACTAATGACGGCGTTCAAGAGAGTCCATCACGGATAGCTAAGTTTCATGGTACCTCACTGCTTGTCATGTAGTAGGATAAAATAATCGTATTTCCCGTTACTACGAGTGCTCAGTGGACAATATATATATAACATGTAGAGTAAAAGAGAGATGCAACAAGTGTACAACCTCTTTGGAGAAGCCATGTCGATCTCAGCGTGATTGGGTTGGCCGGTGAGGATGCTCTGGCTGGCTTGGTTGTCGGAGGAGGGGAGGAAGATCTTAGGCATCTCGAGATGGAGCCTGAGGTACTGCTCCGCTATGATGGCGGGTTTTGTCGTTGGAGCAACTCCGATGAGTTGTACGACACCGAGGCTGAAGAAAGACAAGAGAGACAACGAACAACGTTAACCTTAGTGGAGTTCTAATAGCATCTCCAATACATGACATAAAATACATAACACAAAGTGCTAGATGTAAAATACATCAGCCACTCATCTCTGAACTTAACTGTCGAAACTGAACTTAACTGTCGAAACTGAACTTAACTGTCGAAACTGAATTTTGCTGTTGAAACTGAATTTTGCAGTCGAAACTGAACGCACTAGCAAGGTGAGGCTACACGTCGGTCGACTGACTTTTTCATCTCTGGTCAATCAATTTTGCAGCCGTTGGATACGAAATCAAGGGCCTACGGTTCATCTTCAACCTCCACCCCTTTGAGCCGCCAGCCACCATCGGCCAAACAGCAGCCCCCCGCCACCTGCGGCCGGCGGTGCGCCGCCCCGCCCACCCCAAAAACACTCCCCACCACCGGTCCACCACCGCCCCGGCCATCCCTCTAGCCCCGCCCGTGCCGAGCTCTTTCTCCGGCGATCCCCATGCCACCGCCCCGCCAATGCTCCGCCAATGCCGGCGACCACCGTCCCCACCCTGAACCCTAAGATAGATAGTCGGGTACCTCTCCGGCGAGACC
>NC_057813.1:502230220-502300521 GCF_018294505.1 Triticum aestivum
TTCAGTCGACTAAAGTGTAGCTAAATCGGAGCAGCATCGCAAGCAAGAGCAAGAGCGAGAGGAGCAGCGCGAGCAAGAGCAATAGCAAGAGCAGACCAGGCAGGGGACCGAGAGCAAGAGCAGAGCAGCAGCGCGAGCAAGATCTAAAGGAGCAGCAACTCCTACTGATGTGGACGTCGCCGCCAAGGGAGCGACACCGTGGAGGAAGTGGCCGGTGACGCCGTCGTGGATGGAGCCACGCCATGGCGGCTCGGGACCGAGCGCCAGCAGCACCGTTAGATCGAATCAAGAAGAAAATGCGGCGATTAATGTACAACCTCTTTGGTGGCGCCGATTAGGCCACAGCTTCATCCGAGGAAACGGTGATGATGATGCTCTCTCGGTGGTGCAGGTGAAGACGGCGGTGTGGGAATGGAGGTGGCGCGAAAGACAAGGGGAACGTTGGGGCAGCTCCTTGGAGGTGGAGGATAGGGTGGCAGAACCGGTGGGACGACGAGATCGACGAGGATCCTTATCCGGTACGGTGGATGAGGGACGTCGAGGTGTTGCTGTGGACGACGTCGTCGGGGAAGAGGCTCCGGCTGGGTGGTGGACAGAGCAAGGTGTGGGGTTTCATCGCTGGTTTTCGCGGCCTCGGTGTACGAATGGGAGGGCGGATGGGATGGCAGTGGGGAACCATGGCTTAGGGACGCGCTTGTCCGAAATGTGGGGTAAGTTACGAAAGTACCCCCACCGATTTGAGGCGCTTCTTTCGGTTCAGGGGTACCACGGGCATTTTGCGTGTCGGGATTTCACAGGAGGTGGGAGTTTTCGCGCGCATTATAATTTCGGAATAGCAAGACGCGGGTTGAGATGGAGGGATTTGTCGGAGCACGACGAGACAAAGATATATCTTAAATATTTCGGGCTAACAAGGCGCGGGTTGAAGAGGCGGGAGTTTCGCAGCACGATAGACAGAGACACTAGGTTGAATTTTCGGCATAACAAGGCGCAGCTTGAAATTTCGGAAGAACAAGCTTAATGTGTACCCTAAAAAAGACAATTTGCACCTCAACACGCACAACACACACACAAACACCATTTAGACTAGAGTAAGGTACATGTGCATTGCACGCATGAGATTTGGCGACCAAATTATGAATAAATACCACATTATAGCATGTATTCTTTGAGTCATATATGCATGATGTAGATGTTTGTTTAATTCTTATAGTTCATTTCATTCAAAATCATCTAGTTTTTATAAGAAAGCTAATATATTTTAAGATTCATGGAATTGTGTGTTGTAAGACATAAAGTAAAAACAAATAATGGCAAATTATGTAGAAAAACATTTGGGCAATTCTGATACGGAAGATTCTAGAACAAATAAGAAGTGCTTGTGTTTTGATGTTTGTGCATTATGCTTAAGTTCAACCATGGAGTCTTCTAGATTATACATGTGGCAAAATTTGGTGGAATCTAGATGATATCCAAAGGCCAGTAGTGCTCAAATTTGCCATCTTTGGACCATCGGATTCACCTCATCCAACAACCATCTTTCAAAGTTAAAGTTACCCGCACACAATATAAAAAATATGAAATATATAATATATATAGGGGTATATATATAGATATGTGATGCGAAAGCCGCCCATCATCTCCAATTAGAATAGTGTGTCCATGCATGGATGCGATGTGGCGAAATGATGTCTGCCATCGGTATCTCAAATTCAAATCAGTCTGACCTTGTCAATGTGTATACATTACAACATGCTCATTTCCAAACCACACCGCGCAGATCTCCGTTATATTCATGCATGCATGGGTTTCAAACATCAGGATCTCTTATTCAAATATTTGAATTCAACTTTACATTGATTATGACCTCACCTTGTCTTTTACACACACACAGTCGTCTTCTCTTTATAAATGTACCACTAACTTTCTCTCGTGCATGCATGCACACACACTACTAGTCGGCATTATCCATCACACACATGCAATCTTTTTCTTCAGGTCGGTCTCCCATGAAGGCACACACCCACACACATCCCCCTCTCCATCATATCGGGCATTCTTTATCTCTCACGCGTGCATGCGCAACGATCAATTTTCCTCTATGTATGTGTGTATATATCTAGGTCTTTCATAGTTTTCCACACAAACCGAACAATCGATATATCCAGTGAGGTCTCACCCTCTTTCCCACGTCCACGTCGATCAATCTATACCTCTCTATATAGGATTAACATATATAGCTAATACACCCACATTAATTATATATCTAACGCCCCCCTCTCATCATCCATGCCTTCCACTTCATCTCTTAGAAGCATGCACAATGGCGAAGACAGGGGGCAGTAAGGGCCCTGCCCCCCTAACATCACTATATATCGAGGCTAATAGGAATGTGATCATTAGACAATTGCTGCTAAAAATGGTTTAAGTTCATGAATTGACCCTCCTCGTAAAGGATTAGCAATGCTTGGCCCCCTAGCTCATTTATTTTTCATGGCTCTGCCACTGTGTGCAATAGCGCACGTTCTCGCCCCCCCTCTCTAAATATCGATCTCACACTTGTGCATTCCTTAATAGTCTCCCTCCACTCGGCCCCTCGCACCAACTTCTAGCCCCCCACCAGATTTTGCCACATGTACAATCTAGCAGACTCCATGGTTGAACTTAAGCATAATGCACAAACCTCAAAACAACAGTGGCTCTCTTTTGTTCTAGAATCTTCCGTATCATAACTGCCCAAACTTTTTTTCTAGTTGAATTGCCATTATTTGTTCTTACTTTATGCTTTACAATGCACAATTCCATGAATCATAAAATAGATTAAGGGCTTCTTTGATTCAAAGGATTCTCAAAGGAATTTTGGAGGATTCTAATCATTAGGAATTTTTCCTATCTTGGTTGTTTGATTTAGAGGATTGTTAACCATAGGAAATTTTCCATATGATTCATTTGCACTAGATTTCATAGGAAACATCCCATCCACTCAAACCTCTTTGAAATAATTCTGCGTTTTTTCTATGCACAATCAAACACTCGTACAATCCTGTAGGATTCAAGACGACATTCCACTATAATCCCATGTTTTTCCTATTCCTGCGTTCTTAGCTTTTTTATAAAAACAAATTGATTTTGAATGAGATGAACTATAAGAATGAAACGAAGGGCTACATCAGGCATATATGACTCAGAGCTTACATGCTATAGTGTGGTATTTATTCATAATTTGGTTACAAAATCTGATGCGTGCAATGCACGTGTACCTTACTAGTACTTCGGGTATGTGCAAAACACGTAAATTAGAATACCAATGGCACGCTACACAGTGTCTCTCTTACAGTTCATGAAGGCGTTGTCGCGACCTCCTTGTGTGGATTGATCATAGTGACGTGCTGCTGGTTCCAGAAGAATGTACTCATCCTCCCTGAGCCATACTGGCGGTACATGCACGAATCGAAGATGAGCACGCACGCCACGCACGCACTCATTCCGTCGCACGCACACGCGGGTACACGGGCGGATGCAATTTTGTACCAAGATCCACCCCATGTGATAATTTGACACATGTAAAGTCGTTCACTTCATTGATGGTCAATTAATACAGCGCATGCAAATTGAGTGGACGTGAGGGCGGAAGAAAGACATGATTACTCCACTGCGTGCATGCAAGTAGTTAAATTGTGGGTTGCTAGTAGTACTTCCATTGGTCTCCTTCGTATTTTCTGCCAATTTTTGACAGTAACATAATATTGACGCATTGGAGCAGTGTAGTACTTGAAATTTATGTTTCGCTAAACTCATCGGGAGCCGTTTCGGGCCTCGAAACCAAAACCATCAATTAATCTTTACCTTGTTCCCATCACATTCGAAAGCCTGCTCACACCTACTAGTACGTACCAAACCTGAACGTGTTCCCACTATGCAGGTATTAGTACTAGTGCTAGTACTTAGGTTATAAAAAGGGGAACTACCTAACCGAAAATTACTCTACCTTTCCTCCTCATAAGTGCTTCTTCTTCGTCCGTTGTTGCCATGGCCGGTGAGCAGAGCTCTAGGTCGAGAACTACTCGTAACAAGGGAGCGGCAACCAAGGCTGCAGAAAAAAAGAGAGGGTCGCCGCCACGCAGAGACCTTGAAAGATCTCTCACGGGCAGGCGATGGCTCCCAGGAGCGCCCTAGCCACGGAGGTGAACATGCCGAGCCGGCGGAGCTGGAGTCGTTATCCCTCGACGGCATGCCCGATCAGCTCAATAAGCACCTCAATAAGCAGAAGGAGTTCATCCAAGGCTTGATGGAGTTGCTGAAGGAGAGCCTCAATGACATGCCCGCTGAGCTCAATAAGCAGGGGGAGTTGACCGCCGGCTTGGTATGCTACTGAAGAAGAGCATTGCCTCGGACAAGAAGGCGACCGGTGAAATCCTGTGACTTTAGGAGGACAAGGTGAAGCTCTGCCACGAGATCGACCTATTGAAGGAGAAGAACGCCGGCTGGAAGAAGCTGCTTGAGAATAGTAGTTCCTCGATGAAGATGCTGCAGGCCCTCATCATGGAGCAAAAGGAGGAGTTGGCGAAGCTCCGCATTGAGCACCCGGCTGCTGTCAAGGTACGTAATGCGGCTGTGGAACAAATGATGAAGGCTCGCGTCGAGAAATCCCGCCTCATGGACAGAATGAAGAAGATGGCGGAGGAGACGCGCAAGGAGATGGAGGTCGTGGAGGCGATGAAGAAGAAGTTACGACTCCGCGGTGAATTAGATCATTTGGGGTGATAATCTTCCTTCTTCTTTTGCTCCTGTGTTTCATCTTTTGCTTCGGGTGTTTCGCCCCACGTGTCATGTTCTCTGCGAGGCATGAATAGAACAATGCTTTTTTTAGGGAATGAATATAACAATGCTAACAATGAGATGACTAGCAAATTAGATCATTTTTTATCGCCATATGGCACTGGGCTATCGTGTTTCGTGCTCCTCCGTTGCAGTACTACTCCAGTGGAAAATTTGAGTATACCACACGGTTCTTTGCTCCTCCTCAGGTCGTCGGCACATTTATACGAGCAGTCAAATCACAAGGCCCCGCCTTCCAGCAGTAATGAGCCGTCAAATCACAAAGGCCCTCGCCTCTCGTGAAACCGACCAAGCTAGACTGCCCCACCCTCTATCCTTTTAAAAAATGTATACTTTTGTACAACAGTAGTATCAATGGATTGCGCCATGGAGCAAAACTTGAAATTAAAAAAAAAGGTGGTACATATAGAGAGAGCTCATTGCCAAATTATGCATATAGTACTATTAAAAGGCTAGTCACAATAATGGTGTCTGGCACAACCCACCCCTCAAATAAAACTAAGCATCCTAGAATTCTTTGACAAAACTAAGCACCCTA
Organism: Triticum aestivum; assembly: GCF_018294505.1. Classification (NCBI taxonomy): domain Eukaryota; kingdom Viridiplantae; phylum Streptophyta; class Magnoliopsida; order Poales; family Poaceae; genus Triticum; species Triticum aestivum. The sequence continues at coordinate 502,235,598 of NC_057813.1, forward strand.
AAATTCTTTGACAAGTAGGAGCGAACTACCAGCGTGCGAACGGCAGGGTAGTGGCTTTCCATTCTCCCATGATACCGGATTCCGAGAGCCTTCGATTTGAGATCGAATGGTTGCATGGCGTGATTCTAGACCTATGGGTAAATATCCTATCCTAGAGGGTTATTCTGCAAATTTTCAGCAACTTAGCATGCGAACGTTTGATCTCAGATCCAAGGGCTGCTAGCAGCCCGTATCATGGTCGCGCCTACCATGACCATCACGTCGCTCGCGCGGCCGCGCCTTTGGAGATTTAACATGGTGCGTTAGGCTATCTGATGTTGGCATGTCATACATAGTCATCACTTAGTCACTCATACTACAACAAGGTTGGCTATAAGGTTGGCTATAAGTGTATTTTTTTACTCCTCTCTATCTCTTTCTTCGTACTCCCTCCGTCCCATAATATAAGAACGTTTTTGACACTAGTATTTATTGCATTTTCCAACGAGTGACCTCTTCCAATGAAATGGTGTTGCTAAGTTTGCTTCATTTAATTAGCTATAGACTCAAAATTGTCTTTTCACCTAGGTACACGCGCTTAGCACCATTTCTTCCTTGGGTCACCAAACTAGTCTCTCTCATCTCGATTAACTTGCCACATCAGACTTTATGCCTATGTGGCAAGCTTAGCACCTGTAGGAGCAAGTAAGGCTGCTTGTAATGGGAGTTGTATCATGCATGCCAACTATGCAATCTTGATGAGGTGACATCAAACTAAATGAAGAAAAGAGAGAGTTGAGTATCATAGTACGATACTGTAGTATCATATTAAATGATGTGCTACTATGTGTCATGCATTACAATAAGTAAACTATCATATGATACCAACACATGATACTATGCATTACGGATGTAGTAGCATACAAAAGTATCATATGCATGATACTAGTATATGATACTCTCCATTACGACCAACCTAAGTACAATAGTGCACTTTACATGGCATTTTTGCATATGTGGAGGAAAGAGTGGAAAGGAAAAAGTGGAGAAGTGGGCTCTCATGCAAGAGCCAGCCTCTACTACATGGTGAAGCATTGGGAGAGGCACCTGTATGGAGGTGGTCAGGAATCGGGAGACTCACGCCGGTCGTAGCGCCGCAGTTAAAATGATAATGGCAAGTCAAATCACGGGGCCCCACCTGTCCAGCAGTAACTCGCTGTCAAATCACACAACCCTACGTTTGCAGCAGCCTACTCCCTTGTCTTCTCGCGTCTCTATCAAACCGACTAGGTGAAACTGCCCCGCCTCCTACCGCGCAGGAAAAGCCCCGCCCTCGACTTTTAAATAGTATACAGTATACTAATTTTGTATCCATGGATTGCGCCATGGAGCAAAGCCTCTAGAAAACGACGGTACACATGTACAGAGTATACAACACGCCCGTCGCATTCGCGTCGCACCCTAGACGGTCGGTCGGTCTAGCACGCTGCTCTCCGAATGGAACGCGCTTCATATTGTGTTTGCACACAAATGTGTGATGGCAATTAAGAACCGACCATAGGCACACTCCCCGGCCCCGCAAGTCAGGTGACTTAATAGAAGAGGGAGACGAGCGATAGTTGTCATGGAGTTAACACGTCAGATGTCCTTAGTGTGAGGACTTAGTCGCGAGGCCAACGCATCTATGTGGTAGCTTGAGAGGGGTTGAGCGGAATCGAGAGATGCAACACAAGACAAGGGTTTAGATAGCTTCGAGCCCCGGGAAACATCATCCGGTAACAACCCTACATGCTGTTTGAGGATAGATCTCATTATCATCACGAGGGAGTCGCCGGAAACCGGCTCTCCTCTAGTTGTGTCTAGCCCTAGAGATTGTTTCTTGCTTCTCCCTATTTGGGGAGCCCTGCCCCTCCTTATATAAGTTAAAGGGGCGGGTTACATGTAGAGTCCATCTCGGACTAAGACTTAAACTATTTTTGACTTCTCTTCCTGGGCTTCATAACATCATCTGGTTTAACATTGTCTACCGGTTTAACATTGTCTGTCGGTTTAATATTGTCTGCCGGTTTAACATTGTAATCCAGTTTAACATTGTCTGCCGGGTTATGATTGACTTAACACCTGCCGGTGCTACCATCTGTCTTAACTCTGTCGGTTTAACATTCGCCGGTTTACCGTCTGCCTTAACTCTGCCGGTTTAACACTCGCTGGTTTACCGTCTGTCTTAGCCATCTGTCTTAACTGTCTGCCGATTTAACACTCCATCCGGGTCATACCGCGGGGTATATCCCCGACATTAGCCCCCAGTTTAATTTGGATTTATCCATGTTAAACTGATCCTAATCATCCTTAAGTCCTTGTCACTTCCTTCTTTCTAGAAAATCCGGTTTAATAGGCCAGCTTCATAATCAACTTGCTGATATTGGTTTCTCATAGAAAATATATTGTGAAGAATAACTCCTTTGATTCAGCTCCCAATGCTTAAAAACAATATTGGTCCTTGAAATACTCATCTGATCTTTAGCTGGTTTAAAGACGTAGAACTTGCCGGTTTATCATTGCCAAGATCACCGGTTTATGAATATTGATAGCACCGGGTCATACTTATAGTTAACATCCAGCTTGAAGATATACCTCTTATATGCCTATCACTTGTAGCCCCCAAGTCTTAAGAAGGTAGCATAGCAACATCTTAAGACTTGCCTCAATATAAATATCACAATCTTGAAGAAATCCAGGTTGTTCATCTCAATCACTAGTCAGAATTGAGTATTCCACATATGTAGCCCCCAAGTGCCGGGTTGTCATGCTTGCAGCAACCTGGGACTTGTAATTGCCTGATGCTAATAAAAACTTCAACCAGTGTAGCCCCCAAGGGCTGGGTCATTATGCAATAATGAGCAGGGACTTTGTAAATATAATATTGTAAACTTTGAACAGCAACGTGTAGCCCCCGAGGGCCGGCTCAGTAAGATAATATTGAGCTGGGACTTTGATATATACTTCAATGAAAATAACATCATATGATGTAACCCCCATCATGGGGCTTGAATTCATGTCCACAAGGTTAAGAGCCTTGTGCTTTACCAACTGAGCACGGACCCTTCAATGTAATGGATAAAAAGCTTTGTACCTTAAATTATTGACAAAGGCAATTGGTAGCCCCCAAGGGCCGGGTCATTACAATGTGATGATTCGGGTCTTCAATAAGATGAGCAAAAAATGACTTTGCATTAGCCCCCAAGTGTCATGGTGCATGCTTGTAGCGACATGAGACTTGCATATTTGATGTAATCTCAACTTGAATAATGTAGCCCCAAGTGCCGGGTTGTAAGCCTGCAGCGACTCGGGACTATTCCTTGAATTGTAGAATAAATCATATCCATTGATAATATGATAGCCATTGCGCTAAAGCGACTTTGAAAACCTTGATCATAATACTGGTTATTGATAACCATACTAAAATCCAGCCATGTTGGCTATTTGAATAATATACCCAATGATTTATAAGCACATAATACCAATGGCGCAATCGAAATATATACTGGCGACTTATAGTCCAAAGCCACGCCGGGTCAATAAACACCAGATTATAAATGATCATGTACTGACAACTTGTAGCTGAAAGTCGAGCCAGGTTAATGAACACCGGGTTAATTTGATGACTGACAGTCATGCCGGGTCAATAGACACTGGTTCAACATAAAATTTATCAAAGGATAAAAACTTGGCAAAAGCAAATAAAACCATGTAGTCGAGGCTTTTCAAGGGCTGCCAGGCCCAAATTCGAGGCTTTTCATGGGCTGCCAGGCCACTGAGTTAAACCATTTGACAAAGCCTTTTAAGATGGACCTCCAACTAACCAATCGTTGTTTTAACTTTGACAAGTTCAGGGTATGTATAAGATTGACTTGTCAAACGTTTGGCGGGTCATGCCAGGATTACCTGGATAGGAGTGGCTTACTTGATGAAGGCAGGTTAACCCGGGGTTTTAGGTGAATACACCAGGCTTCCAAGCCGTGCTTGATAGCATATTACAAGGGTCCTTTCAAACTCTTTGTTGAAGTGCACAAAGAGCCCCCAAGTAACTTTGTGAGCTGTGCTCAATGGGTGCCTACGTTTGAGTTGTGCTTAGCATCCATACTCTCTTTGGCCCCTTGGGTGTGAAACTCCCAAGCTGTATTGTGGCGTCATAGCCAGATTAATGGACAGAACTCCGCTTTGTCAGCTGAAGCCCCCATGTAACCAATAATATGATAAGCCAATAAGCAGGATACCCATGTTTCAACCGTGCATCATGGCAACAGGTCCTCTTCGGCAAACTTTAATTTTTTGCAAGAGATAAATTCTTCTTGAACCGGGATTTTGAACCGGATATTGACAGCTTCAGAGATTTGTGGGAGATAAATTTCCCCTTGAACCGGATTTTAAACCGGATGTTCGAGAGCTTCAACGTTTTATGAGAAAGAGATGTGTTTTGAACCGGATTTTGAACCAGAATCCTTTCTGATGACCCGGAACTTCTTCATTGAGCCAGGATTTTGTCATATACTTTTTGAGCCGGAAATTCTCTGACGGCCTTTATATTTCATCAATATAGCAGTAGCCTCCGGGACAGGATTATCTTTCACTCCATCGTCCTGGGGTTCTTAAATTTGCTGAAACTGGCAAGACTTGCGGAGTCATGTCATCATAGCCCCCGAATCTTAAGACGGCTCGGGGAGTTGGATTTAGATTCTTCATACTTGGTCGTGATATAAACCGGCATATAGCTGAATAGCAGAACACCGTCACATGTTGAAGTTGGAAGCAAGGTGGCGAGTTACCGATCTTCGCAACACTCATTCTATATCCTTGGCATTTGATAACGTGATGTGAATCCACGAAAACTTGAGGTCGGACGTGGCGGATTGTGAATGGCCACGTATGACTTGCGTCAGTAATCCGGCCAGCGGTGTTGCAAACCGGCGCAGATGGGTGAGTTAATCACGTCGTTTTGATGTAGTGAACAATTGTCCCGCATCAACAATATTGCAGACCAAGACAAAGATAAACTGCTCTTTGACAATAAATAATATGTACCAATAAAAATATATGTTAGATGGATATCACCTGATGCGCCAGGCCAGAAATAATCCGCCATGAAATTGATGATCGCTAGGTGAAGTTGAAATCGCTCACGGGTGAACCGGCCGTTGCGTGGTAAACCAGTGCGGATGGGTGAGTCGGCCGCGACGTTTGTAAGCCGGCGCAGACAGCGAGTCGGCCACGGCGTTGTAAGCCAGCGCGGACATGTGAAACGGCCGTGAGAGGCAGACGGGCGAGTTGTCCACGGCGTGTTGTAAGCCGGTTGGCACGTTGATGTAGACCGGACCGCAGGGGCAACGGCTTGGTGCATGATTCCATTGAAGCTCAGTAGTCGCAGAACAAGCTTGGAAGCACCCAAACCTGCGGCCTCCCGAAACCAACCCCTGGTTCACTTGGATACTGTGCAGGGAAGCATTTACAGGTCCCGTCGATAAGAGAATACTCGCTCCATCCCCCACTCCAGGACAATGATCCATACACACAGTCGGCACGGATCCCTGGAACATCTGGACCAAGGCACGCGACAAAATCGTCGTAGCCAATAAACAACGTCCGCCCACCTAGGATCGTTGTCATCACCGACTTCCCCACATTGAAGTCCCACCAGAAAATCTTGTATTCCAGATCGATGCGCCCTACCTTCCAGATAAGGAGGGGCTCGCCACCGCACTCCCTCAGCAATGATCCGCCTACGGCCTCCTTCAGAGTCTCTTCAAGGTCCTTGTCGAATCCACCCCCAAGCATCCACAGTTCCATTGTGTTGTCCTTGGGGAGCGAAGCCATCACGAGCCCGCAGGAGGGGAGGAGCCCGTAGAGGGCGCCATTAACAATGCGCCAGTCCTGGATCTCAAAGTCGCCGCCGTAGGACGCGACGGCCCAGTGGCCATACGGCGTACCATAGGCTGCAGTACTGGATCTCCGTGCGGCCCTTCACAGGGGCAAAGACGTAGCCACCACTGAGGATGATGCGGATGTACTCCAGCGGGGGCCTGGGGAGGCGGGCCTACACACCGGAGAGGAGATCGGTGAGGAGGATCTCGCCGGTGGCGCCGTTGACGGGGGCGCCGTCGACGCGGGCGCCGTCGGAGGTAAGGACCCCAACCGGTCCTGGCGAATGGGAGGCGGGCGCAGAAGCGGAGGAGGCGGCGGTCGGGGACGTGGAAGAGGGCGAGCGAGAAGGCGGCACAGCCGAGCTCGAGGACCTTGAAGAGGGACAGCGAGGGGTCGGCGGTGTGGGGCACTAGGAGGTGCAGCAGCTGGAGCGCGAGCAGGTACCGGCACATGGGCAGGGCGGTGCGGTAGGCGCGGCAGCCGGCGCGGAGGGCAAAGAAGTCATGCAGGCTCGTTAGGTGCTTCACGATATTCGGGACCAGCTCCGCAGGGATGTACGGCCCGCCGGCGTCTGCATCGCCATCGACGGGTGCGTTGGAGGGTAGTTCATCGGAGGTGACTTGGCGGTGGCTTGGAGGCAGAGATTGCAGCCCAAGTCCGAGTCGCTGTCAGTTGGATGAAGACCTCGTCCGTGTTTTCCTTTGATTGCGGTGACGGCTTGAGGCGCGCTGTTGACCCGGCGGCAACGTGGATGGAGGGGGCCAAGCTTGGAGGAAACGACCGGGCGCGACGGTGGTTTTGGAGGAGGCTAGGCTTCAGCTTGAAGGCGAGGTGCTCGACGGTGGCAGCTCATGGGTTTGTCCTCGGCCAGGGCGGTTTATAAACGGGACTGGCACGACTGTTCAACCGGCGGTGGGTTGGAGATGCACCGGCGGCTCAAGGCGGATGAAGAGGTGCATCGATTGCCACAACGAGGGCGACGACGGCTCGTAGCATGGTGAACCGGCTGAGAAACAAATGCATCAGGCAAAGGTGAAACAGGGCGGTTTAAGGAAACTCCCTGGGGTGGCAATTCAGCAATGGTACAAGCTGGCTTCTGAGGCTACGAATCATGACAAAGGCGGATTAGTGGCGACTTGGTAATCTTCACTTTTATGAAAAGTCCTGGTCTTGTAACAGAACGGGTCACGGCTGTCCGAAAATCCCTGACTGTCTCGAACAGTTTGGAAACATATGATTCCTCTCTGCCACCAAATATGTATTAAAAAATCCTGCCAGCTCTGGTACAGATCGTTCCTTCTCGGATTGATACGCAGTGTACAACAGCTACCGAAAAACTCCTCTCGGCCTTGTCAACACGCCACTGTAGGCGAAAAAAACTGATCTCATATTTAGCCTCAACAGATTATGTTCCCTCAGCGATGCATAAAATGCCAAACCCTAATGCTGCTAGTTTCAAAACCAACAATTCTGATCGCAAACATTGAATATTCTGGCTCCATCAAAGACTATCTCAAGTCGGTGGTTTATCACGGCGCGTGCATCTATGTGGTAGCTTGAGAGGGGTTGAGCGGAATTGAGAGATGCAACACAAGACAAGGGTTTAGACAGCTTCGGGCCCTGGGAAACATCATCCGGTAACAACCCTACATGCTGTTTGAGGCTAGATCTCATTATCCTCACGAGGGAGTCTCCTCGAGTTGTGTCTAGCCCTAGAGATTGTTTCTTGCTTCTCCCTCTTTGGGGAGCCCTGCCCCTCCTTATATAAGTTAAAGGGGCGGGTTACATGTAGAGTCCATCTCGGACTAAGACTTCTCTTCCTGGGCTTCTTAACGTGTGCCGGTTTAACATTGTCTGCCGGTTTAACATTGTCTGCCGGTTTAACATTGTCTGTCGGTTTAACATTGTCTGCCGGTTTAACATTGTAATCCGGTTTAACATTGTCTGCCGGGTTATTATTGACTTAACACCTGTCAGCGCTACCATCTGTCCTAACTCTGCCTGTTTAACATTGGCCGGTTTACCGTCTGTCTTAACTCTGTCAGTTTAACACTCGCCGGTTTACCGTCTGTCTTAGCCATCTGTCTTAATTGTCTGCCGGTTTAACACTCCGGCCGGGTCATAATAGAGAAGTGTTGTACTACGTTGGTGCTTGGACGATCCCTGCAAGACACGGAAGATCAGTTCGTCCATGCATGTGACCAGACTCCAGCAGACATGCCTGGATTGGCTATCGTCTACATATCGTGCAGGCTGTGCTGTACATGGCTGTAGTTGTGGTGAGAAATCTAAAAAAAGGTTTCTTGTCATCTCGCAAAATTAGGTGTCATGTGCTTCGGATCACTGCGAGGGTTAAACAGCGACAACTAAGTTGGGCTAGTCATTGGGGGCACATGCACGAAGACTACTCGGCTGCCATCTAGGTCAAGCCGGCTATGTTAATTAGGACATCTATCGACGGACCCCTTTTCTACGAGTTTATCTTCAATTTGAGCTCTGTTCCTCGTCTAGTTTGTTTGTCAGGATTCATGTTGTCTCGTTTGGGCAGTGAGGTTATGATTTCTTGTCATGTGGCATTTTTTCGTGTTATATGTTATAATCCGGTGCTTCAGACCAAAATGACGACAACTGCGCCTCCGGCCCACATGCATGAAGACTTCTAGATAGTCATTGACGAGGTCAAGCCGGCTCCGGTAGACAAAAGAAAACTAGTACTACTCCACTATATAGACAGGAGCCTCCGCGCTTGGTTGCTAGTGTTGCTCTCTTCACACTATCTCAGCCTCTCCAGATCTAAACACGACAGCGGTGGCCTCTCTCTCTCTCTCTCTCTCTCTCTCTCTCTCTCTCTGCTCACCGCTGGTCACAGATCCAGCCGGATCCTCTCCGCCGGGAAGGTGAGAAGGTGCATTGCCGTTCTCTCCCAAGCACCGCTGGCGAGGGAGGGTCTCCGACCCCTTCTTCCTTGCTGCCGTAGTGTGGGCAGATCCGGCCTCCCGCCACCCACCTAGCGACATCCCAGTGACCATCAGGTATAACTTCCTTCGAAACCGTCCTTGCTCTACTTCCCGAGCTCCTGACATCGCTACATTTGTATCTTTTACTATTTCTCAGGCCCCCTCGTAGATAGGATCGATCGGCTGTTCGAAAACCACCTAATTTTTTTACGTTTAAGAGGTAAAACTAGTTCATGCACTCAAATCTAGTACTACTTGGTTCAAACAAGGAAGAAAGGGGGTGGGGGTGGGGGAGGATTTGTTACCTGAATCTAGGACTTGGTCGAAATAGGAAATAATGGGAGCGAAAAGTAGCAGAGACTGGCTATCCAAGTGGTCTCTAGGTATAATAGGGAAATAAAGGGAAACACAGTACAAACTCAATATAAACTCGATCTATTGGTTGAAAAAGGAAAGAAAGTGGGGATTGGGGGACAAGTCAACAGAGTAAGTCTAGCACTAGATTTGCTAGCCTCACACAGTATAAGGTGGCTATACCGAACAAAAATGGGACCAACCCAGATATCATGTTCTGATGTTTGTTGCCCCGAGCCGCTCTTATGTAATGCCACTGGTAAAATGTAGCAGTCGCACTATTAAAGGTAAGGACACGTTAAACCAATGTTGTTTTCAGTGTAATGCCTCCACACTACAAAAAAATACACTTCCGTGATGATACGTGTTTGTCACAGTAGGTCGCGTTTTTTGTCATGCATGTACATCCATGACAAATTTATGACAGAATCGAGATAGTCATACCTATGCTGTCGTAGAAGTGTTCGATGACATTACCAAAATTATCATCACGGAAGTGTCCACTTCCATGACGATAAATCGCGCGTCACAAAAGTGCTTTCGTCAAGGGTGACCGACATGTGGCATCCACCGTAACGGAATGCCATTAAGCTATCGGGTCGGGTTTTGGATCCTATAACCCGTTAACAGCCCCGACCAATGGGGATTTTCCACGTGTAAAATCATCATTGGCTAGAGGAAACTCGTGTCGGCTCATTGTTGGGACATATGTCATCCACTCATTGGACATAAGGCGCCTATGATACGTCGACACGTGGCACGGCCAAACAGAGGCCCATTCTTGTGAAAAGGCCGGCCCATTTGACTTGGTCAAAAGGTGACGGGCCGGCCCATGGAAAGCCTGTTAACGGCCTGTTCGCATATAGCCCATTTACAGCCCGCTAACCCAAAGCCCGTTATGCCCTATCCGAATTAGGCCCAGTAGCGTCATCTGGGCCATCCAATATGATTCCAGCCCGTTTTCACTTCTGGCCCATTTATGGCCCATGACGTCTTTCGGCCCATATGAGGCCCTATGTAACTCTTGGCCTATTAACGGCCCGTGGTGAAACTGGCCCGTGATGAACAGTGTATTACTTTAGACCCATTAACGGCCCGTGGTGAAACTGGCCCGTAATGAACAGTGTATTGCTTTGTACCCATTAAGGGCCCGTTATTCAGTTGGGCTGTTTACAACCCATGTTATCTTCCGGCCTTCTCAGAGCCCATTTATTCTTGGGCTTATTTGCAGCATTCGGTTACTTATGGCCCGTTACTGTCATTTTCTGCTTGTGGGCCAAATTCAGCCAGTCGTTACAGTCAGCCCGTTTGTGGTCTGTTAGTCTGTTGGGCCATTTTCATAGCATCACCAGATACGACCTATTAACGGCCCGTTATGGCCAGCCAATAAAACGTATGATTTCCATTATAGGCCCGTCTACGGCCCATTAAAGGCCAGTACAAGACCCATAAATGAGTCAGCGGCCCATGGATCCTACGTGACGTAGAAGGCCCATGGATCCTGCGAGACATAGAAGGCCCATGGACACTACGAGACGTAGAAGGTCCATGGATCCTGCGAGACATAGAAGGCCCATGGATCCTACGAGACGTAGAAGGCCCATGGATCCTACGAGACACAGAAGGCCCATGGTCGGGCGAGTTGGCCCCCATTTGAATGATATAGCATATTCAAAGAATTGTCCTACTCAATACTATCACCTCTAAAAAGCATACACTATACAACAAAGAGATCAAGGCACTGAAAGATAGAATAATCCTACACTATACAATAAAGAAATTACAACCGATTATACCCACTTGGCATTATGGTACGGCACAGGTGATAATAAAGCATACACAAGTAGCAAATTACATACACTGGGCAAATACGGCTCATACATCATGGACGCGCATCAACTTAACTCCATTTGAACTATAATCTCTTCAGAAAATAGGATTGGCGGGATTCAGATAGCACAAATTTCAGTCTGCAAAATCTCCAATTCCTTCATGGTTACCTCGGTGTCTTATTTCATTTTTTTGACTCCTACATCTAATACCTGCATGTCCAGTCTCAACTTGTTGATTATACATTGACAATCATGTACACGTTGTCTTGCCACCTCTAGTTGATGCTCGAGAACATCAACACATTCCAATTCCAATCCATAATCATTCGGTAACGGCCATGCCGCACTGCTCGCAGATTTTTGTGTTGATGTCACTTCATCCTGAAATGTTTCTGTAAGTACGCATGACTAGGGCAAAAATATAGTTACAACAGTGAAGCAAACAAGACACTATTTTGTACTACATGGCAAAACAGGACTAACAATAATGTTACACGTCACTTTCACAAAAAATGTTACATGTCATGAAGCATAAGTAGGTGATATTTTAAAAATTATAAAAAAGATAGTCTGTGCAGCCTGCATACAGAAATCCCTCTTAGATCACCAGAGGAGCATGATGTTGGGGCCCAATCGAAAACACAGACAAGTTACAAATTTAGACAGCATGTTGCGTATAAGTAAGCAAGCAGTTGGCCATTCTGTACCTCAATTAAAGTCTTAGGGAGCATAATGAACAGCAGAGGGTTTCATACAAACATACTACAGTAGGCAAAACTATGCAGTCATTAGCATAGTATAAACTAGATTGTGAGCCTCATGCAATAATAGTTGGTTAATAGACTTCAAAGCTTCAGGCACACTTCGGAAGAATAATTAAATGGTAAGGCCTTTAATTATGTCAACTAATAGTGATACAAGTACCGAACATCAGGCATAATTATTTGGGCATCTCATTAAGTGAGGACAAATAAAGCAATTGAAAAGAGAAAATTAACTATGCCTGAAACAAACAAGGAATTGAACTGTTGAGTTGCATACAGTGACTTACCTTAGCAGGTTGAAGAGACTCAGCGCAGCTCCTACTTCTCTTGCAAGGCTCCTTCCTAACATCTTGTACTTGGAAATCCTCAATCTTATCTTCATTGCACCCCCTCTACAAGGTGACACAAACTAGTTACTCGTCTCCTTGGAAGATAAATATGCATACTTTCCAGTCTGTGAACACAAAAGGATGAGATTATAACAAAACAACACCACATAATGAAACATGCCGCATCTCTTGCACTTGCACACAATGAAATGAGCATTTACTATGTCTGCACTATGTAAAAACTAGGCATACCTTCGAACTGGATCTCCAGGTACTCTTGGAGGGCCTACTGTAGTGTACAGCCAAACCTTTATTCACCTATGAGTTAGACAAGGCCCCACTACAGCAGCCCCGAGTGTTAACTCGTTGACAAGCTCTGTTAGAGTGTTAGGTCAAGAACAACAAGTAATCAAAGCAAATAGTCCTAGTATGGCTGGCTGATGCAAACAAGCAATTGAACAGATGTGTGAGCAAATCTTACATATCAAGAAAAGAAGTTGTAAGTGCATCTAGTGCCACCCCTAGTTGGTTTTGGAGTATTGACGACAAAGTTGGTTGAGGGACTAATGTGTTTGTGAGAATTGCAGGATAACGCAGGTAGTGTCCCTCATTGATTCGGTTTACCTACCGGGGATGACCCCTAAAAATGTATAAAGACATTGAATACAATGGTGGTATGAGAAGATATTCATATTGAAGACTATGACATGAGAAGACATTGCGTGAAGACTATGGAGCATGAAGACTTTGTGGATTCGTTGCTTCCTTCTCTTCTTTGTTGAGTCATAGGAACCACCGTACTGTTAAGTGGGGTCCAAGTGAACTAAGTCAGAGTGACTGAAGTGATGCTCAACTCAAATCCTATGTCTTCGAGCGAAGACAATGAGAGCAAACCTGATCCAGAGCTGGATGAGTCAGCTTTGCTTGTAGCCCAAGTAAAGTTGCCGCGTGTGTTTGAAATCTGACCGTTGGAACATGTGTCAGTTCCTTAGTGACCCAGGGTCATTTTGGACAAATCAGGCCACGTTGCCTAGTGGCTATAAATAGCCCACCCCCTACACCATAAATTTGTGGCTACTCAGAGTTAGTATACGGCTTTTGTCGTTTGAGAGCAACCCACCTCGAAGCATTTGAGAGAGAGAAATCCTTGCGAGGACAAAGCCCAAACACCCAGAGCCAAAGAGTGTTAGGCATCACTGAAGTCTTTCTGTCTGTGTGACCTGAAGATTTATTACACTTGAGGACTGTGTATCCTCCAGCCGGTTAGGCGTCGCGTTCTGAGCATCCAAGAGTCATTGTGGATTGCCGGGTGAACAAAGTCTGTGAAGGTTTGGAAGTCTACCTTGAAGACTTACCAGAGTGATTGGGCGAGGACTAAGTGACCTTAGCTCAAGGGGAATAAGGTGAAGACACGGTCTTCTGAGTTGAATCTCAGCCTCCCTCACTAGACGTATAGCTGTCACAGCAACTGGAACTGGTCCAACAAATCATGTGTCTTCAACAAGTGACTGGTTCTATCTCTTCCCTCCTTTACTTAGAGTTTGTCTTCGTGAAGTCATTACTTGTCTGTCTTATCTGATTGACTTCATTGCTTGACTACTATTGTTGATTGGCTTCATACTATCTTCAACCCTGATCCTACTACCTAGCTGCTATTAGTCTTTGTACGTTAACGCTATTGCATACTTGACTATGGCTTGCTTGTTGTAGTTTATCTTCCGCTGCATATCGATTAGGTCATTTCTATTATTTGTCTTCGAAACTTCCATGTTTTGAAGACTTTGATAAAAATCGCCTATTCACCCCCCCCTCTAGTCGATAACTAGCACTTTCAATTGGTATCAGAGCAAGGTACTCCCTTGTTCTGTGTGATTCGGTTTAACCACCTGGAGTTCAGCTATGTCGACTGCAGGATTGAGGAATGTATCTTGCCCCACCTTTGACGGTCATGAGTATCCCTGGTGGAAAGCCATGATAAAGAAGCGACTCATGGCTATGGACAGAGAACTGTGGACCGTCAACGAGATTGGTCTTACCGATCTATGCAAGATGGCGGAGGCTGATGACATTCGCAAGTACACTCTACTGAACCTCACAGCGAAGGATGTCATCTGCTCCTGCTTGTCCCGAAATCAGTTCGGGAACGTCATGCACCTCAATCACGCGAAGCTAATCTGGGACCGACTTTCTGAGGTCTATGATAGTCATCTTAATCGTCATGATCCTTGGCTTGATAACTACAAGGAGTCTCTTAAAGAGATGACCTTTCCACCTGAACTGTCTTCATCTTCACCATGCCTCATGGAAGGGGGTGCTAAGGTAACTGAATGCTATCTTTCTGAAACTAGTGATGATGAATTTGGCCCCAACTATGTCAAACTTGCTTCCCTTACCACTAAACAACAAAGAGCTTTGGAAAAGATTCAAAACATGCTTAGTAAGAGCGATGATATGTTGGGCGAAGAAATGGATCAGCCAAAAGCTTTGGCTGAGAGTCTTCAGAGACTTCATTCCAAGTTTGACGCCCTTCGAGATCAACATAATGCTCTCTTATCTGATCATGAGAAACTTTCTTCTGAATGTCTTCAAAGAGAGCAAGATCTTGAAAAGATAAGAGTGGATTATGAAGTTCTTCTGAAGAAGCATGATTCATTACTTGCGCAACAGATCAGTCCCTCTCAGGATGGATTTGAACCACCATGTTTAAAATGCATTGAGCGTGATAACGCTACATCTGTTGCTGAATCTTCCACTGCTCCTGCTGTTTCATTGTCCTCAACTACTGATGTGGTTACTAACCCCTCTGCGGAGGATACCACTAGTATTACTGATGAAAATGCTAGGTTGAAGACATTGCTTGAAACAGGGATGTACAAAAGTTGGAAGGGACATCAGACACTCTGCGATGTCCTCAAAAAGCAGATTCTGAACCAAAACCCTAGGAAAAAGGGTGTTGGGTTCGAGAGGAAAATGAATGCTGATGGTTCCTATTGGAAGCCTGAGCAGTATCCCAAAACCACATGGGTTGCTGCAAAGGAACCTTCAGTGGATCCATCCACTTTATCTGGATTTACCTGTGCTAATCCTATTATCATTGATGAATCCTTTGATGCAAACAATAAACTGTTCAAAAAATAGAATGGTGAAGTGTTTGCCAGGTATATTGGTACTAACTGCAGGAATGGACCTCCTATGATGAAGATCTGGGTTCCCAAAAGCTGCCTTGAGAATCTTCCAGTGAATGTCATCATGACACCACCAGGGAAGAAGACAAACCCCAAACCAAAGGCATCATATGGTCTAACGGCTACTTATGAACATAGGACTCACTTGAGTCACCCTAATGCCAATTTTTTGTAGGGAAATCATACTCAGACTCATGAATATGAGCATGTGTCTTCAAACTGTTATGTTCATAGAACTAAGAACTTTTCTGCTTATTCACATGAGTATCATTCATTTCCTGCAAGGCTATTTGCTAGGGCTTCAAAGCCGAAATTCTCAGATGCTGCACTTAGACTCATTGCTTCTAAGCCACCCCTGAAAATGTGAGTGGTGAAGAAGAATTAACTCTCTTTTGCAGAATGTGGTCTCCAGCCAGCAATCAATGGCATCCGATATTATTGCTGGGGACCTAAAACACAAAGGGACGCATGATAAAATGACTTACTATGTATTCCACATATGAATCTCTTATCTGTCATACTGTGTGTTCTAATCTTGATCTATGCTGTGATAATCCTAGTATGCATAAAATGCTTATGCTTCACAACATACCTTGTGAAGCTTATCCTCCTAACTGCACTGTAGGGCATGTCACCAAAAGCTTCAGAATGGATTATTTACAACGGATGCACTAATCATATGACTGGTGATCGAAGTCTTCTCATGGACTCAACCTTATGTCCATCCGACAAGAGTCAATTCACATTTGCTGACACTGGTAAAAGCAAAGTATTGGGTCTAGGTAGAGTTGCAATCTCTAGGGATCAACACATGGATAAAGTGATGCTTGTTGAATCCCTTGGGTTCAACTTAATGTCTGTCTCAATGCTTTGTGACTTAAACATGATTGTGCTATTTGGAAAATATTGTTGCCTTGTACTAATGGAATCTAACAAATCTCTAGTCTTTGAAGGATATAGGAAAGATGGTCTATACGTGGTAGATTTCTCAGCAGGTCCACAGCTTGCCGTATGTCTTCTTGCAAAAGCTTCAGAATGCTGGCTCTGGCATCGAAGGCTGGGGCACGCTGGCATGAGGAACTTGCACACTCTCGTCAAGCAGAAGCATGTCATAGGCATCGAAGGTGTCAAGTTCAAGAAAGATCATTTGTGTGGTGCTTGCGAAGCTGGGAAGATGACGAGGGCCAAGCACCCCTCGAAGACAATCATGACAACATCTCAAGCCTTCGAGCTGCTACACATGGACTTATTTGGACCTACTCATTACTCCACCCTCACAACAACGACGTGTCTGTATGGCCTCGTCATTGTTGATGACTACTCAAGATATACATGGGTGCACATAATTCTCTACAAGACTGAAGTACAAGATGTCTTCAAACGATTCGCCAATCGAGCAATGAACAATTATGGCGTCAAGATCAAGCATATCAGAAGTGATGACGGCACTGAATTCAAGAACACGGGGCTTGATCTTTATCTGGATACAATGGGAATCACTCATGAATTTTCTGCTCCATACACACCTCAGCAAAACGACATTGTTGAGCGCAAGAACAGAACCCTCATCGAGATGGCTCGAAAAATGCTTGACGAGTATAAGACACCAAGAAAGTTCTGGCCTGAAGCCATTGATACAACTTGTCACATCATCAACCGTGTGTACATCCATAAGCTTCTGGGCAAAACATCCTATGAGCTCCTTACTGGCAAGAAGCCAAATATCAGTTACTTCAGAGTCTTTGGTGCTAGATGCTGGATCAAGGATCCCCATCACAAGTCAAAATTTGAACCCAAAGCTCACGAAGGTTTCATGCTTGGCTATGGAAAGGATTCACACTCTTACAGAGTCTTCAACCTCTTTCACTACAAAATCGTTGAAATAGTGGATGTGCGATTTGATGAAACCAATGGTTCACAACGAGAGCTCCTGCCAAACACACTTGATGAAGCTCCTTCCAGTGAATCTATCAAGCTGATGGGAACAGGTGAGATCATGCCCTCTGAAGCACAGCCTGAAGAGGAACTTATCATTTCTGCACCAAACCAACCTGAAGACAATGCTCAGACCGAAGACAATACTTCCAATGATGACAATGATCAGCATGAGCAAGGTCTTCGTCCAGTTCATCCTCGTGTTGCGAATGAAGTACAAATTGAGAAGATAATTGACAGCATCAATGCACCTGGTCCGCTTACTCGCTCAAGAGCAACACAGTTAGCAAACTTCTGTGGGCACTTTTCATTTGTGTCAATATCAGAACCCAAGAAAGTTGTTGAAGCTTTTATGGAACCTAAATGGATTCAAGCCATGCAAGAAGAACTTCAATAGTTCAAGCTAAATAATGTTTGGGAACTTGTCAAGCGACGTGACCCTCGCAAGCATAACATTATAGGAACAAAATGGATATATCGAAACAAGCAAGATGAGCATGGTCAAGTCATCAGAAACAAAGCACGTCTTGTGGCTCAAGGATATACTCAAGTTGAAGGAATTGACTTCGATGAAACATTTGCTCTTGTTGCTAGGCTTGAAGCTATTCGCATACTGCTAGCCTATGCTAATCATCACAACATCTTGCTATATCAAATGGATGTGAAGAGTGCATTTCTCAGTGGCAAGATTGAAGAAGAAGTATATGTCGCACAACCACCTGGCTTTGAAGATCCAAAACATCCTAATATGGTGTACAAGCTAAACAAAGCACTGTATGCCTCAAACAAGCTCCTCGTGCCTGGTATGATACAATCAAAGACTTCCTGAAGAGCAAAGGCTTCAAACCTGGATCCCTCGATCCCACACTCTTCACGAAGACATATGATGGTGAACTGTTTGTGTGCAAAATATATGTGGATGACATAATCTTCGGCTGCACCAACCAGAAGTACAGTGATGAGTTTGGGTACATGATGCAAGAGCAATATCAAATGTCCATGATGGGAGAACTGAAGTTCTTCCTTGGTCTTCAAATTCGTCAGCAACGAAATGGCATCTTCATATCTCAAGAAAAATACCTCAAAGATTGTCCGAAGAAGTTTGGAATGGAAGACTGCAAAGGCTACACGACGCCAATGCCAGCCAAACACCATCTTGGTCCCGACGACAATGGTAAAGAGTTCGATCAAAAGGTATACCGCTCCATGATTGGTTCTTTGCTTTATTTATGTGCATCTAGGCCAGATATTATGCTTAGTGTTTGCATGTGTGCTCGATTCCAAGCGGCACCAAAGGAATCGCATCACTTAGCTGTGAAGCGAATTCTTTGATATTTGGCTTACACCCCAACACTCGGATTATGGTATCCCAAGGGCTCAAAATTTGATTTGGTTGGATTCTCGGATGCTGATTATGCTGGTGACAAGGTGGATCACTAGTCTACATCAGGCACATGTCATTTTCTTGGTCGATCACTTGTCTGTTGGTGTTCAAGGAAGCAGAACTGTGTATCACTCTCAACTGCTGAATCTGAATGCATTGCTGCTGGATCCTATTGTGCTCAGCTTCTATGGATGAAGCAAACTCTCAAGGATTATGGCATCAACCTGAAACAAGTACCTCTCTTCTGCGACAACGAAAGTGCCATCAAGATAGCCAACAATCCAGTCCAGCACTAGAAGACAAAGCACATTGAAATACGTCATCACTTTCTCAGAGATCATGTTATGAAGAAAGATATAGATATCATGCACGTCAACACTGAAGAGCAACTGGCAGATATCTTCACAAAGCCCTTGGATGAGAGAAGGTTTTGCAAGTTACGGTGTGAGCTAAATATCTCGGAATCCTCAAATGTCCTGTGATCAGACACACATCCTAACACTTATGCATGTTGATGACTTAGATGTGCAAAACACGAAATAAGGTATATCTTCAATCAATGAAGACTTACACTCTGAGTGTGAATACATTGACATGGAATTTGACTTCGGAGCGCCACGATAATTGTGCGACGTGTCTGGGTCTAATACTTCCTATACGGTGGGTAACGCCACAACCAACTTTCTCTGTTTGAAGTGTTTCACTCATGGCGTTATATTGCAATAACTTGGCATTTGGTTTGTCTTCAGTTTCAATTTATCTTCGTGATCTTCTACACTATGATGATTTGATTGCTTTCTGATATATATATATACTAGTGTTTTGTCCTCTACAACATTCACTTATAGCTATCTCTTCAAGATTGGATCTTTTGAACTAAGTGAATGTGATCGGACCCTAACCCCTATATGCTTCCTATCTCAAACTCTATCTGTCCAAATCATATGCATTCTATTGAAACTGTCGAATGTCTTCTCTGCATCCTAGTCAGCAGGAGGCAAAGAGACAAACATTAAATCCGTTTTAAATGACTTATCTTTATTGTTGAAATCCGGAGAAGCCGGAACAACTCTCCGACATGCCTGGCGGGCGTGGGAACGTGGGACAATTCTAAGTATGTTGCATGCTTGCCACGTACCCCTCAGATGTGAACCACCAGGGGCACCAGCGTAACTGCGCTTTGTCTCTTATTACCTACTTATAAATACTTGTCCCCTGCGGTACAGAAATCCTTCTTCCACCTCTCCACCTCCGTCAAAACCCTAGCGCCACCGCTAGCTCGCGACGACGCCGACGACGAAGCGCATAGCTGTCGCGACTTCTCCGACGCCGTCCTCACGCCGGCCGCGGACATCGTCCTCTCCGCCGTCGCCGTAGGTGTCCTCCGTCGCCAAGTTAGGGCATGGTGGGCTGAACTGCTCGGTCTCCTATTCTTCCAATCTAGCAGTTCTTCGTGCGGTAATTATAACTCTATTTTTACCACCTTTTTGATCTTCAAGATTCATCCTGTTTACCAAAAGTAGTTTCTGCCTATTCAATGTTAGATCTATTCTGTCTACATCTCATACTGCCGAGTCAATTCACTTAGATTTCCTGTCTAGTTTGATTCCTCACTTGTACTCATTCACGGATTGGTACAAATCTGGAACCAACTCACCTATATAAGTGAATGTCTTTGCATCATGAGGTCAATATCTTCAAACTGATTTATCTTCAAAATCTTCTGAGAATGCATATGACCTCTTCCCCTTCCCTCGCATCTCTAATGCTGTCACAGGTACATGTCCGTGGGAGAATCCCTTGGTTCTCATAGTCTGCATTCGTTTGCAGAATATTTACAACATCATATCAATTCTCCTGAAGCCAGTTCCTGCTTGACCAGCAAGCGTAAATCTTTGAAGCCTCTGAACGTATTGAAGCCATTCAGCTTGAAGTTCATGGCTGCAGAAAAATCAGCAAGGAAGGGTGGCAGATAGCGTCGTGGGGGAACATCAAGGGATCTGCCTGATGATCTGGCAGAAATGTATAAAACAGATCCTAAAGAAGATTACAATCAGCGCAAGACTCGAATCCAATGGATTCGACGCTATTGGGCTGAACAGTGGTACAAGTACAAGTTCGTCACCCAGGAGTACGCAGAGAAAAATGCTATCAAGAGCCCTTGGGGTGATATTCTCTATCGAGGCCTTCCCCCAAGAACAAAGTTGAAGCCATTGCGAAAGAATTCTATCCTTGCATGGTCCGTGGGCCACAGCCTGAAGAAGCCGACCCATCATCATTGCTCTGGTGTCATGACGACAATCTCTTCAAGCGCAACTTCCAGTTTGCTAAGGCTTCGGAAAAGGAAAACAAGAAGTCACGGGGATTAGACTTCAATCCTGGTCCCTCTGCTCCCCGTGATGATGGCACACGTGAAGCTAAAGAAAACAGAATTGGCCCCTTTGCAAACCTTGATGGCCTCATCACTTACATCTTGGTCCAAGGTGCCAAGGTAGATCATTCTGATAATGATGTTGACACTGATGAAGCCCCAGCTCCTCCTTCGAAGCCACAGAAGCCAAACAAAATTAAGGCTTCATCATCAGCTGCACCTCCAAAAGCTTCTCGTGTGAAGCCTCTGGCCACTACACCTCCTGAAGCCAGTGTGCAGTCTGAAGATCAATCCCGCATCTCCAAGAAGACGGAGAAGAAAAAGCAACTTGTCAGGCATACTGATCAAGCCTTGACTCCTGCCGCCATTCTGCGTGAAGAACCCATTGATCTGTCAAGTGATGAAGATCTTGCTGATGATGCTCTTGAGCAGCTGATAAAGAGCAAGGAAGAAGCAGAAATCTTCAACAACTTGCCTCTCTTTGATGTGGCCATCATCCACAATTTCATTGATGAGTGGTTCGACACCCCCAATGTCAGCTTTGAAGATTTATAGCTTCCCATTGGCCTCAGTGTCTCTTTCAATGGTGCCATTGCTTCTGAGCTAGCTCTTGCTCAGTGCATTGTTGAGCTCAAGAACAAGATTGATTATGAGAAGGCTCAATTCAAGAAGCATGTGGCCAAGCTAATTGTTCAAGACGTCCGAAACTTCAAAGTCATGCTGCATGAGCTTAAAGAAGCTTTTCTGATGAAGCGCCAAGAAGCTCAAGGCTCTCATGAGCGCATGAAGCGTTTGGCTGATAAGTGTGTGCTTGCCTACAATGAGGCTGAGAAGCGCAAGTCACTTGGCCGTCCTGGCATTGACCACAGGATGGCTGCAAAGAAAAAGAAGAAGCTTCCTGCTGACCAGCCTGCACCTTCAAGCCAAGAAGCTCCTCGCATTATCTTCCCAAGTAGCATGACTGGCTCGAGGCCAAAGGTCACCACAACAGTTTCTGAACAGAAGAAGACGAGGGCTGTCGAGGCTGAAGCCAGAAAGAGGAAGAATACCGAAGCCTCTGATGCCGCTCCCTCCAAGAAGAAGCGCAAGACCAAGAAGAGTCGGGCTGTTCCCACAGAGCCCCTTGTTGTTGAACCCATCTCAGTGGTTCGTCCTTCATCTGCATCCCAAGAACTTCGCATGACTGTTCATGAGCCTGCTTCCACAGAGGCTCCTAAAGCTGAAGATATACCAGCAGCTGAGCCCACCGCTACTGAAGACATTGGTCATCATGACAATGTTGAAGATGATGAAGTTCTTCCTCAGATTGAATATAATGTGGTATCATCTCCTGTTCGTATGAACAACGAAATCATCAGCATTGGTCGTCCTCTGACGCCAATTGCTCAGGATGCTTAATGGGCTGATCGCCTGCAAGAACAAGAATCCCCAAGTACTCCCCAACAGCAACAACAAACCACACCATCCGTTCAAGTTGAAGAGGATGAGGACCTTCCCACTCAATCTCCAAAGGCGTCTCCTGTACTACAAAGGCTTCACAAAGGACCAAGGCCTCAAGTCCCTCTTCCGAGCGTTCCAGAAGGAGAAGTGCACTGTCAACCTGTTGCACGTCAAGTGTTCTCTGAAGCCACTCCAACTGTGAATGTCTCTGTGTTTGAAGCACAAGCTGCTGAAGACAATCTGGCTGCATCAGCCGATGAAGAACATCAAGAAGAACGTGTCTCTACTCCCCCCATGCCTAAAGAAACAGTTCATGAAGTGAACGTGTTTGTGTCTGACCCTCCAGCTTCTCAAGTGGAGGTTGAAAATCCTGAAGCTGCCACAACCAACGCAAGTGAAGCCAATGACGTTGTCATGGCTGAAGCTAATGTGGAGCTTGAACCAACCAATGTGCCTAAAGCTAATGAGGCCACTACACCTGAAGCTAATGAGGCAACTGCTCCTGAAGCACCTGTTGTGCAGCCTGAAGCCTCAGCTCCTGCCACCGCTCCTGTTGCGCCCCAAGGCCCTATACAATTGAGCAAGCATACAACCATGGCGAGCTAATCACAATAAGATGGCCCGTTCTGGTCCCTCCGCCTAGTGTCTCTGGTCCTCAATTTGACTATCACATTGAGCATAGGCCTCAGGTCCAGAAGCCCAAGCCAAGACTGCCAAGGTTTCCAGGTACTGCCACCATTGTCGGGTCTTTCAATGCAAATGGCTTCAAGAGCCACAACACATTCTTTGATAGCTCGAAGAACCCCTACACGAAGCCAAGAATATCATCAGATCGGTTCTGGAGTCATCAATAGCAAAGCTATTACTCCTGTGTTCTGTATGATCAAGGGCGCATTTTCCCTCATATGCGCCTCGACACTGAAGCCATTACTGGACTGCCCTACTTAGAAGAAGCACTTGACTGCTTTCGTGATGCTGGGCTGCTCAGTTTTGTCATAGATAAAGAACACTGGAATGAAGAGCTATTGCTTCAATTCTATGCTACTCTGCACATTCGCGGCTACAACAGAGATACGAAGACATGGGTTCTCGAGTGGATGACCGGAAATGTTCATCATGAAGCCAAAGCTATGGATATCATCGAGCTTACAGGCCTATCCACTCCCGGAGAACTCTATGAACCTGGTTGTCAAAATCACCGCAATGCTTTGGAAAGCATCTTTCATAAGCCTGAACCCAATATGAGTCAGATACTGAGCATGATGAAGCCTTTGCCACATGATGCTGAATATCCAACAGAGTTCTTTGTTGAAGACCTTGAGTATCTGCCACACTCCATATATCACATCATTATGCAAACTCTATGGCCTATCAAAGGACATTCATCAGCAGCAAAGCTTGAAGGAGCTATGAAGACTTTGGTCTTCTACATTCTCAATGGCATCAGCTTCAATGCGCAAGACTTCTTCATTAGGCAACTTGCTGCTTCCGGCTCTGACCTATTTGGTCTGAAGTTTTATGCTCCATGGGTCATGCGCCTCATCAAGCGACACTCATCTATCAACTATCAACCATCTGCTCGCAATCATGTGATTTTTCTACCAGAGGTTGATATGTCAGTTGATGCTATATACCCTGAACCCGCCAAGAAGCCTCTTTGCCTTTAGAATGCCGAGCACCAAAGCTTCACTCAACCCATTGAAGGTGTTCAAGCAGCAACACGAATCTATCCACTGGCTGGAAATACTCGTCTACCTCATCGAGAACCTACTGAAGCCACTGAAAGCACCATTGCCCAAAGGCCTCGGAAGCGTTCTCGCGTTCTCAACGACCGAGAACTTCTTGTGGCCCTTCATCAGAAACAGGATAAGCATCATTTCTGGCTCAAGAGACAGATGCAAAGCCTCTTGGTGGATGTCAATCGCATTCGCAACCTTGCCACCAAGAATGCCTTTGTTGCTCATGAAACTTGCCAGCGATCATGGAAGAGCTTGACCCTGTTTAGTGCTGAAGCAGATCTTCAAGACGATGGCTTCAATGAACGATTCCAGTTTGACTCCACTCCTCCACGGACTGCTGTCCTACGTCGTACTCCATCTCTTGAAGATTCTGAATATTCTTCCTCCGCGGCAACTGTCAATGCCAGAGTGATCGATGACAAAGATGATGCTACTTCACCACCTCCTACTTCTGCACGCATCGACACTGCACCAAGTTCATCTGCACCGCCAAACGACAACGACAACCCTGCTGCTTCAACTACTCCTCAAGAGGACGAGTAGATGCTCTATGTCTTCAAACTTTTTGGTCATTACTGACTAAAGGGGGAGAAGCGTATGAGTTTGATAGTCTTCAAGCGGGTTCATATGGGCGGTTGCATTATATTTTTGCCTCGTGCTTACAACTCTTGCTTTTTAAAAAACATTTGGTTCTTTGAGTTGTAACACCTAAACTTGATGGTCGTCTGCTACTTGTTTGCTTTACTGTGATGCGATGATAAATTCCGCATGTGTGATGATAACTTCCGCACTTAGATCATCCTGCAGACGTCCATTTTTCATTATGCATGTCATCCTATAAGCTATATCATTTCATGCATGATGAATTATCTTCATAAGTTGAAGTGGATCTCCACAAGTAAAACCTGCCATGTGCATTTGCATTCCAAAAGCAAGATTACTTATATGCACATCTTCACGGGGAGCCCTTGCAACTTATGAAGACTATTTCCTATCCTTACAATTTCACATATTTATCCCCGTTGAAAACTTCAACCAGTTTGTCATCAATCACCAAAAAGGGGGAGATTGTAAGTGCCTCAAGTGCCACCCCTAGTTGGTTTTGGAGTATTGACGACAAAGTTGGTTGAGGGACTAATGCGTTTGTGAGAATTGCAGGATAACGCAGGTAGTGTCCCTCATTGATTCGGTTTACCTACCGGAGATGACCCCTAAAAATGTATGAAGACATTGAAGACAACGGTGGTATGAGAAGATATTCATATTGAAGATTATGACATGAGAAGACATTGCGTGAAGACTATGGAGCGCGAAGACTGTGTGGATTTGTTGCTTCCTTCTCTTCTTTGTTGAGTCATAGGAACCACCGTACTGTTAAGTGGGGTCCAAGTGAACTAAGTCAGAGTGACTGAAGTGATGCTCAACTCAAATCCTATGTCTTCGAGCGAAGAAAATGAGAGCAAACCTTATCCAGAGCTGGATGAGTGAGCTTTGCTTGTAGCCCAAGTAAAGTTGCCGTGTGTGTTTGAAATCTGACAGTTGGAACACGTGTCAGTTCCTTAGTGACCCAGGGTCATTTTGGACAAATCAGGTCAGGTTTCCAAGTGGCAATAAATAGCCCACCCCCTACAACATAAATTGGTGGCTGCTCAGAGTTAGTATACGGCTTTTGTTGTTTGAGAGCAACCCACCTCGAAGCATTTGAGAGAGAGAAATCCTTGCGAGGACAAAGCCCAAACACCCAGAGCCAAAGAGTGTTAGGCATCACTGAAGTCTTTTTGTCTGTGTGACCTGAAGACTTATTACACTTGAGGACTGTGTATCCTCCAGCAGGTTAGGCGTTGCGTTCTGAGCATCCAAGAGTCATTGTGGATTGCTGGGTGAACGAAGTCTGTGAAGGTTTGGAAGTCTACCTTGAAGACTTACCAGAGTGATTGGGCGAGGACTAAGTGACCTTAGCTCAAGGGGAATAAGGTGAAGACATGGTCTTCTGAGTTGAATCTCAGCCTCCCTAACCAGACATACAGTTGTCGCAGCAACTGGAACTGGTCCAAGAAATCCTGTGTCTTCAACAAGTGACTGGTTCTATCTCTTCCCTCCTTTACTTTGAGTTTGTCTTCGTGAAGTCATTACTTGTCTATCTTATCTGATTGACTTCATTGCTTGACTACTATTGTTGATTGGCTTCATACTATCTTCCGCCCTGATCCTACTACCTAGCTGCTATTAGTCTTTGTACGTTAACGCTATTGCATACTTGACTATGGATTGCTTGTTGTAGTTTATCTTCTGCTGCATATCAATTAGGTCATTTCTATTGTTTGTCTTCGAAACTTCCACGTTTTGAAGACTTTGATAAAAATCGCCTATTCACCCCCCCTCTAGTCGATAACTAGCACTTTCAGAAGCAAAGAAGGAGGCTTAAAGACCATGACTTGACTAACCAGATTTAAGGGGCATTTAAACATCGTGTGCAACGTATGAACTAACATAAACATTGCATATTCCAGATTCTACAATGGAATGCACATGTATTAGGTTATGCCTTGTATGATGATGCCTAAATGTACAGATAGCAGGCAGGAGTGATTCATCATTGCACGCACAATTGAATTGCAGGTTAAGGGCAGTTCGATTCCGCCTTTCATGGTATATTGTCAAAATAAGCCATAAAAGATGTAAAGAAGTCATTTTTGAGTTATGGGCTTGGGCTTAACTAATTTGGCTTTGGCGGGGGGTGTTTTGGGTAGAACCTCACTAAAAATTGAAGAGAAGGGGAATGATGAGTTGCTACAAGCTGCTCCTGCTGCTGCTATATGATGAATTGCTATGAGTTGCTCCTGCTGCTGCTATATGATGAATTGATATGAGTTGCTGCTGGTATATGATGAATTGCAGATTGCTGCTGCTATATGATGAGTTGCTATGAGCTGCTGCTGCTATATGACGAGTTGCTACAAGCTGCTCCTGCTGCTGCTATATGATGAATTTCTATGAGCTGCTCCTGCTGCTACTATATGATGAATTGCCATGAGCTGCTGCTGGTATATGATGAATTGCAGACTGCTGCTGCTATATGAT
Organism: Triticum aestivum; assembly: GCF_018294505.1. Taxonomy (NCBI): domain Eukaryota; kingdom Viridiplantae; phylum Streptophyta; class Magnoliopsida; order Poales; family Poaceae; genus Triticum; species Triticum aestivum. The sequence goes on from NC_057813.1 coordinate 502,262,867, forward strand.
GAGTTGCTATGAGCTGCTTCTGCTGCTGCTATATGATGCTTTCAGGTGGTGCTGCTATATGATAATAACCAACCACTTGGACCATCGAATTTCAACAAATAATTGTTCTTCATTTAAATGTGGGTCATGCGTTCTTCATTTAAATTAGGCAATGGGATCTCTATGGAAAACATTGACCAAAGTAGATTGTGCCAAGTTGATGGTATCTTTGTATTTGCATTTTGAGCAAATAGTGATGGTCTGTTTTCCTATCATATTAATTACTGCACTGGGTTCAACTTGTGATGTTTGCAAGTCAAATTAATTTCCATATGTGCAGAAAAATGAAAAATATATATAATGCAATCTAGACTTTCCACTGATCATACCAAAGATAAGCTGAAAACATAATGAAAAGAACTGGTTGGCGTATTACATGGAGCTTATATTCACAGGTGCTTATTTTCTATGGATAACTCATAATAATTGTCCCTTAGAAACTTGGCTAATAGAACTGGCATACAAATAACATGTCATGATGATTGCAATGGAGGAGTGACGTACCATAGCACACTGTATAGGCTCATCGTTGCCTCTTTTTTTTGCGATGTTCATACATCTTGTACTTTTTCATTGTGTAACCATCTGCAAGTTGACACGGCTAATTTCAGACATCTCTATATGATACTACATTTCATATCCCTTGCGCATATTTAAACCACCAATTAACGATTGTGTGCGTACCATAAACTAGCCATGACTCTGTATGCTGGACTGGTAGGCACTCTAAGGGAGCCTAATGTAGTGCACTGGAATTCCTACATGCCACCTACGATTTGGTGTAATGTACTGCCCCTGTTCCTAAATATATGTCTTTGTAGAGATTCTAGTATGGACCACATACAGATGTATATAGATGCATTTTCGAGTGTAGATTCACTCATTTTGCTCCGTATGTAGCCTATAGTGGAATCTCTAGAAAGACTTATATTTAGGAACGGAGGAACGAGGTAGTATCATGTATGACATCTACATATCTAATTTAGCAGCCAGTAGTAGAAATCATTGTCTACACAAAGGGATGGTCGAAAATCCTAGCAAAGCATGCTGGCAGGCACAGAACAATACAAGAGAGAGAGAGACGCGCTTACAAGATCATAGTAATGCCTCAGTCCAGGATCTTGGTTGGCCAAGCTGTTAGATCCAGAAGAAACATCATCCTTGTAGTTTTTGCCAGCTGCATAACAGGTAACAGCGACCGGTTAGTATATTTGAAGTACATCGGGCAGGTGATGGTGGACGGGTTTAAAGGTGACAAGTACCTAGGCCGTGGCGGGTGCTTGGCATCTCTCCAGATGGTGGGAATCTGGTTAGAAACGTCGAGGGTGATGACGCTGCGCTGGCTGTCGGGGTCCGGTAAGGAGATCTAGAACCGTCGAGTAGGGTGTTTGTGGAGCGGCTCCGGTAGGGTGGACTACGGTGTGGGCACAGAGGATCTGTGGCCGTGGAGAAGGGCGTAGGTGAAGCTGCTCCGGTGGTTGGGTTAAGGATGGTGTCAAAGACGCGGATCTGCGGCCGTGGACGGGGCGTCAGAAGCTGCTCCAGTGGTTGGGTTAAGGATGGTGTCGATGATGCGGATCTGCGACCGTGGACGGGGCGTCAGAAGCTGCTCCGGTGGTTGGGTTAAGGGTGGTGTCGACGATGCGGATCTGCGGCCGTGGACGGGGCGTCAGAAGCTGCTCCGGTAGGTTGGATGAGGGTGCGAGGAAGCGGATCTGAGGCCGTGGACTTGTGAGTTGGCAAAGCGGCCCCGGTAGGGTTGAGAATGGTATAGGCGAAGCTAGTACAGTAGGGTTGATGCTGGTGTCGGCGAAGCAGCTCCGGTAGGGTTGAGGAAGGTGTCGTCGAAGTGCCTCCGGTAGGGTTGAGGAAGGTGTTGGCGAAGAGGATCAGAGGCCATCGATGGGGGTGTTGGCGGGGCGGCTCCGAGGGGTGTGGACGAAGCGTCTCCGGTGGGGAGTACGAATGAGCCACTGCAGATGCGCGACGGTTGACGAGAGTACCGGCGAAGCAGATCAGGCGCCATGGACAAGGCCGGCACTGAATGGGTTGTGGTACAGTGGTGGATGAGCAGTCTACTTGTTTCTAGGGGAGGTGGGAGGGGTAGATGCGGCCACAGAAGCAGATCCGGCGAGGTGGACGCCGCTGGCAGTGAATGGGCTATGGTACACCGGTAGATGAGCAGTCTAGGGTTTCGAGAGGGGAGGGGAGAAAGGGCGATGAAGTACAGATGGCGTGATGTAAGATGCTCTGGTGCTGTGGAGTTAGTCGTTTTTGCGGGAGGAGGGGAGAGGAAATGGGGGTGGCGTGTAGTGGGGGAACCGGAAGTTACCAAAGCAGCCCCAACTTATCATGTAGATGAGGGCGGTATTGTAACTGTTGGTCTCCGTGCATCAAGGACAAAAGGGGGATTTCACATGCTAAAGACTAAGGTGGCGGAAATTTTAGAAGGAGGCGGGAGATTTTGCCGCCCGCGGGTCGTTCGTATCCAGTTTCAACTAATTTTGGACCGTGCTAGCGGGAAGGTCATGCTAGACTGTGTACACGGGGCACGCGTCAGCAGTTAATAACTGGTGTGAAGTCCACCCTAGAAAAAAAGACAATAACTCGGGATGATGCGCCGATAACTTAGACGTTCACACGGGCGCGGCCAATCGTACGGGTGTAGTTGCGCGTTCACAAAAAAAGGGATCAAACGCTCAGCCTATGTATTTCCCGTGTAAGTAGATAATTTAGTGCCATTGGTTATTTAGTTTAAACATAATGCATTGGCGTGTTAGTGTAGAGGCGCACAAAAAGAAATGGATATTGTAGTTAGCTACTTAAAAGTGTTACCTCATATGATTACATAGCCTCCATTTCATAAATTGCGTAACCGTTGAATTCATATATGAATATTACGTATATATTACTTTAGAATAGAAACTTAGATCATCCAAGACTAATGAATTTGAATGCAAGAGTAACAATGGTGCATGTGCATGATAGCTACATTGGTTGTTTGAAGAAACATCACTGTAACTTTGGCATGCACAACTGAAAAGGTTTATTTAAATAGAAAAAAACGTGATATGTGAGTGTCCAATCTTTGTAGCGTTGAATCGATATTGTACCTTTGGCCACGATACGAAGTAGATATTGACTTATGTTCAAGCGATGCACGTCCACGGTCGCTAGATAGTGATACGTGAATGAATTGTGCAATCTCTCTCACACGCATACATATCTCATTTCCCTGTGGGCATCAGAATCACACACGCGCACTTCGTGTATTTCTCTCCCTCTTTCAGGGTTAAATTCGTCTTTCTACCCCGTCCTATAAGTCTCTCACACAGAAACACACACGCTCTCTATGTCTAACACGCCCACCCCTTTAATTCCGCCCACCCACAACCACTAATGTCTCAAAGTATAATAATGTCTCTCACAGATATGCTATCTACCTATCCCTTAATATAGCTAGATATGTGTCACACAAACTCTTTCTCCCTACTAGCAAGATGCCCATCTGCGTTGCACGGAACATCAAGATGCATTTGTATGAGAAGTTTATCTTGTGGGGGAAAAGGATGAACGAGGGAATGCCTTATTTGCAAATGCGGAGAGGGGTGTGGGTATCTTTTTGCAAAATTGCCATATTTTCCTTCATGTCCGTCGGATATAAATCGGATGGCCTATATTGCAGGATGGAAGGAACACCATCATCACCAACTCTGTTTTTTATAAGAATAGAGATATGTGAGTGTCACTGCCCCCCCATGCACACACACTTCCCAACATCGAAGGAGTAGGGTGACACCTCGATCTTGATACTAATCTATCGAATGGCTTCTCTCTCAAACATAGACACACACACTACCCAGCACCAAAGGAGTAGGGTGACACCTCGATCTTGATACTAATCCATCGACTGGATTCTCTCTCAAACATACACACACACACACTACCCGGCACTGAAGGAGTAGGGTGGCAAATTGATCTTGATAATAATCTATCGACTCCTCTTTCGAACACACACACACACACACACTCGCTAGTTGTGCCTCTGTGCCTACCGCGCCACTCTCAATACGTCTTTCTCTCCCCCCAGCAATGACAGCGGAAGGGTGACAACTTGATCTGATCATAATTTGTCAATTGGTTTCTCTCTCAAACATTGTGTCTCAGTGCCTCGCTCGGTAGCCCCCTCGATATGTAGACTTCTCGCGCGTGCACAACTGTAGTGACGATGACGCTGAACCCAGTGTGCCTTGTTTTTACCGGCCTCATGTGATAGTTTTCACCCTGTCTTTTGTTAATTAACAAGGCAACCTTTTCTTTGTTACTACTCCCTCCGTTCCAAAATAGATGACTCAACTTTGTACTAACTTTAGTATAAACTTGGGTCATCTATTTTGGAACGGAGGGAATACTAGTGAATCTCAAATAATTCGAGGCAGACATAAAACATATCACTTCAACCCAATTATTGTAGCAACTACTTTAAAAGAAATTAGCTAGCTTCCCGTGCATTGCACGGAACATCAAGATGCATTTGTATGAGTAGTTTATCTTGTGAGAGAAAAGGTTGAACGAGGGAAGGCCTTATTTGCAAACGTGGAGAGACGTGTGGGTATATTTTTGCAAAATTGCAATAGTTTCTTTCCTATCCGTTAGATATAAATCCGAAGGCCTATATTTGCAGGATGGCACGCGCACCATCATCACCAACTCTGTTTTCTACTCCCTCCGTCTGAAAATACTTGTCATCAAAATGTATAAAAATAGATGTATCTAAAACTAAAATACGTCTAGATACACTTCCTTTTATCCATTTTGATGACAAGTATTTCCGGACAGAGGGAGTATTTGTCTTTTTAGAGATTTCGACAAGTGACTATGACCGGACCTTACCAACATACTAAAAAAGTAGTCCATAATTTTGATGTTACCCTCTTTTCTTGGCGGTGCAGTGCCATCTGGATACCTCATAAATAAATCAAGGACAAACCTGACCCCTTCCTGAAAAGACATACGTAGCAAAATGAGTGAATCTACACTCTAAAATATGTCTACATACACATCCATATGTGGTAGTCCATTTGAAATCTGAAAAAGACAAATATTTAGGAACGAATGGAGTATATATAAGAGTAGACATGGAGATATATCTCCAGCATGGTCTACAACAAAAATGTGCTGGGCTGGTTAGCGCCGGATGCTCGCAACGCGATGACATGAGTTCGAATTCTATCTTTTAACTTTAGATTTGTATATTATATATTACTCTACTTATTTACTCCCTCCGTTCCTAAATATTTGTCTTTCTAAAAATTTCAACAAGTGACTACATACGGAACAAAATGAGTGAATCTAGACTCTAAAATATGTCTATATACATCTGTATGTAGTAGTCCATTTGAAATCTCTAAAAAGACAAATATTTAGGAACGGAGGGAGTAATATATACTTCTTTCGCTACTGTACTGACAGTGGAACCCACAGAGTACTTAGAATATTAAGGATGGACTTGTTTCTTTTTAACTTTCTGTACGAAGCTGTAGCCACCCTGCAAGTCACGTGTACATTGTACATGCAATAAACTTTTTATAGAGGGACAATCATACAGGCAATTAACTCAAATGGATTGGATGTCACTCTATTATTTCCAGCATAAAGAGCATCTCCAACGGCAGCCGGCAAATTTCCTCCCGCTTCCTTCCGCGGAGGACGACATCAAATGCCAGTGGCATACATTTTTACAACTCTAACCAACCAGATGAAATTCGTGCAAACACGGACTGATTTCATATAAGCATGAAGGATTTCGTATAGAAAAGTCGGATCTTCATATAAACATGATGGATTTCATTACATTTACATGAACTAAGAGGTGCCAATCCGGCTCTCTTGTATAATTAATACTCCCTCCGTCCGGAAATACTTGTCCTAGAAATGGATATATCTAGACTTATTTTAGTTCTAAATGGCCGCCCGCGGATCCCTTTGTCTTCCTCATGTCCGTCAGACACTTGCGGGGTCGACGAAGGTCCTCGGAAGAGACGAAGCAGCAAAGAAACCACCTGAATCCGCGGTCGTTGCCTCGGCAGTGGCCTTCATGGGTCCCAAGTGGCGACGGCCTCCCATGTTCTACTTCTCCTCGATGATGGCGGCGGACAGGGAGAAGCTGGCCACCGACTGGTCGCTCTCCATGCATCCGGCTTTTGTCTCTGCCTGCATGGCGCTGCCGCAGGCACGGGAGGCGCGCCCACAGACACGGGAGGCATGGCCACCGCAGACACTGGTGGCGCGGTACGACGCGGCAGCGACGGCGCCCGTACCGGCGTGCTCGCCGCCGTGCCGGCGTGGAGCAACTCGCCACTCCTCATCGAGCTGAACTGGATCGGCGAGTTGCTGAACCACGCGCCTGCTTGGGGCGGCAACTGGCTCCGTCGGGCCAAGCGACGTTGGTGAAGCACCGAGCGGCCTCGCCCTTATCCAGAGGGCTCGGCGGGCCACCCAGCCGGGTAATATGCCGGAGAACGGCTCATCGGAAGCCATCGGAAGGGTGGAGAAAATGGTGAAGGAGGAGATGGGGGAGCGGCAGAGGGGTGTGATTCTTGCCCGCTGTCTGTCTAGCCTCGTGTAAATAGAGGGCGGACGGTAGGAGCTTGGCCGGCGTCTGGCCTCATTTAAACTGAGGGCGTACAGGAGGAGCTCGGCCGGTGTTGCGTTTAATTCCGGCCCGCTCATGAACGGACGTGTGGCCGGAGTAGGATTCTCAGTTTGCATGCGGGTTTAACGGAGGGGTTTAATGGAGGCGCCGGCGTGTAGCGGGCGGCGCAGTACTATTGATTTGACAGCATTAATGAGCCGTAAAATCACAAAGCCTCTCATGAAACCGACCGAGCTAGACTCCCCCGCCCTCTAGCCTTTTAAAAAATGTATATACTCCACTTTTGCACAGTAGTAGTATCGATGGATTGCGCCATGGAGCAAAACATGAAATTAAAAAAAAGGTGGTACATATAGAGAGCGCTCGTGAACTATGTGTCATACATGGCAATAAATAAAGTACTACATGATACTTATATGATACATGGTGCAGGAGTACTAAGTATTATTAATACAGTTTTGCTAGAACTCATCTAGATAAGATATAATTTGGTCTCATTCATCTTTTATAGCCATTGGATGTGATGCTATAAGATGCATGTGTGCTGACGTGGGTTGTATTTGTTCTTGTGCAACGAACTGACCACTGCATGTCATGTTTGATAGTCTCAAGTCATTAAAAGCATACAAGCCCCACATCTCTTCTTGGTGGATTCCTCAATTTATGTCAAAAAAATAAGAAACAACGTGAGAGTTAATGCACCATGCCTATGTGTTAGACTAGCCACAATGGTGAGTAACATACACTAGTAACATACACATATCCCTAGACTATGTTACTACCTTCATAGTAGTAACATAAGTGTGGTAACATGCAAAGCTTCATTTATTAGGTTATAGACTCATATTGCATTGAGACATGTGATGTTTCAGTAACTAGCTAAGTTATTAGTCTAGTCGTAATGGCCAGTATCATATACTAGTAGCATGCATATGATACTAGTGTATGATACTACATCCGTAGTGCTTGGTATCATAAGTTAGTATCATAGCTAACTTCATTTATTGCCTTGCATGACACATAGTAGCACACCATTTAATATAATACGGTATCATGATATGATATTCAACTCTCTCTTTCTTCATTCAATTCTATGCCACCTCATCAAATTTTCCTAGTTGGCATGCATGATACTACCTATGATACTACTATTACGACCAGCCTTATAACTACCTCTCTCCTCATTAACTCACTGCCACATAAGCAAATTTGCTGAGTTGGACTCGATGTTACTGCTGAAGTTACTCCCACGGTGGCTAGTCTTACTAGTATTTGGTTTTCATAAGATGACTTATAATACTCACCTAGACGGAGGGAGTATTCGATTTGACAGCGGGCGGCGCAGTTCCTGATACGCCTTTAATGCAGACGAGGGAGGGAGTAGTGGTTCCCGATATGTTGAACGGCCAATGCATCCTCCTTCAATTAATGCATGAGGGAAGTAATGGGAGGAGGTCCGGGAAAAGAGGCTACATGATGTGAATGCAACACAGTTTGCCCTCATTGCCCTCATATAAAGGCGCCCCTCCTCCATTCCAATGCATCTACCACATCGTACGCACCTAAGCACTTCCTAAGCACCTACACTAAGCGCAAAAGAGCTCGCTCCAGACCCATGGCGGTGATGCGCGTGAGTGGCTAGCAGCTATGCTAGATGGTCCACGACGCCGGCCTGCGGCATGGCGCCGAGAATCGTCTCCAAACGGTGTTGGAGACCGGCTGGTGGATGGCCGCCGTCCATGCCAACTACGACTCTCAGTTGGACCAGATGATGGTTGCCACCAGCAACAAGTTCACCGTCCTTAAGAAGCTCGCGGATGACATCCCCATACTCCTCCAGCCCACGCACTTGGGCTCCTCATTGCCTGCCACCCTAATCGGCCTCCATGACCGGAACCTCTTTCAAGCACTGGTGGCCCTGCGACTGCTCGCCGACTCCACGAAGAATGTCCACCTGGAGGTCGCGCTCGCTGCGAGGCGCCTCACCCTGCAAGAATTCGTCGACCTACACATCCATGTATACGAGCAAATCATGTACATAGGTATCTACAAGGCCAGTGAGGACGCTACGATGTTGGCCTTCCTCAACCGGCTGGAAGCCTTGGATGCCTTTGTTGAGAAGCACCTCGACCTTGCCACAAAAGCCGCTGCTCCTTAGCCGCCGGATGGTGGCCCGGCACACTAAGTTGAGGAGGAGGAGGTCGTACGTTCGTGGATCCATCTTTCTTCTTGCCTTCTGTAACCACCACTGCGATCGCCTCATCGTGGCCTTAATTCTTATTGCGCTGTTGCATTCTCGTTCCAGTCAATACCGACATGTGCGATCCCTTTGCTTAATTATATGCATCACTGTAACTAGTACTCCAGCCGTCAATTTGTAAGTTGTGCTTACCTTTTCCATCAACTTCGTGCAACGCGTGGGCAACTTGCTAGAAACACTAGAATATGTCTATATAATCCATATGTGATAGTCCATTTGAAATCTCAAAAAGACAAATATTTAGGTATGGAGGGAGTAACATATTAGGAGTACTACTATTCTACTACTTTGGATCCATCGCAACGCACGGGCACATTGCTAGTAAAAGGAAAAGGCATGCCACGTTCGCGTCGCACCCCCACACGCCCGGGAATCGGGAGTACAACACGGCCCCGTCCGGCACGACACATAGCTTAGGGAAGGCGTGTTGCCTGCCTAGCATTTTCACTTTCATGTGGGACCGCCCGTTGAGCAAACCGACACCCCGCCCGCCGCCGGGTTGGAAAACAGAAACAAGGGGAAGATCTAGCTGCAGCACGGAAGCCAAGAAATTTTGTGTCAGATGGGGCTCGTTGATAGAGTAGGAGCATTCCGTATTAGTACCACTCCTACCAAGTTTGTACTCCTAATACTATTATATTACTAGTACTACCACTATACAACTAGTAGATACGTGCAAGGCACAACATCATAGGAACAAAAAATGGGAAGATCTTGTTTTGGGTGATTTATCTTTTTTCAATCAACGTAGTATGAATAATATGATGTGGGGGCACCCATGAAGCTTATGTGGGGCCAGTGTGGCTTGCATGGCTACAAAAGGTTAGAGAAAAATAAATAGATAATGTGTTTAGAGTGCACTCCACTAAATAGATATACTTTGGATCCATTGCAACGGACCGGCACATCTATATCTATACCCCCTATATAGTGTGTGAAAAACTTTGAAAGTTGGTCGTTGGATGAAGCCAATCCGACGGTACAAAGATGGAAAATCCGAGCACTACTGGCCATTGGATATCATCCACCAGATTCTGCCACATGTATAATCTAGAAGACTCCATGGTTGAACTTAATTCATGACTAACTTTGCCACAACTAAGCTCAGGCAAAGTTATTAATAAGTTCTTAAAAATGAGAGCCACAAGTTGGCAAGCCTAAGGGAATCTTGCCACATTTTTTGTGTGTATGTCACGTGGGGCTAGTGTGGCTTGGCTAAGGTGTGGCTTGAACCAAACACTCACCTAAGTTAATCAAACTTGCCTAACCTTACATTCCACCAAATTTTGCCACAAGTTGGCAAGCCTACGGGAATCTTGCCACATATTTTGTGTGTATGTCATGTGGGGCCAATGTGGCTTGCCTAAGGTGTGGCTTGAACCAAACACTCACCTAAGTTAATCAAACTTGCCTAACCTTACATTCCACCAAATTTTGCCACAAGTTGGCAAGCCTAAGGGAATCTTGCCACATTTTTTGTGTGTATGTCATGTGGGTCCAGTGTGGCTTGCCTAAGGTGTGGCTTAACCCAAACACTCACCTAAGTTAACCAAACTTGCCTAACCTTACATTCCACCAAATTTTGCCACATGTTAGAATCCAGAAAACTCCACATGTAGAAGCATAATGCACAAACCACCAGAATCTCATGCGTGCAATGCACGTGTACCTTCCTACTAGTACTAGTAGTAGTAAGAAACAAATTCCAGTTTTGGCACAAGCTCGTACTGCGGGAGCACCACAAGGCCTGCTGCAGGAGTTACATTTTCTCACGGGGCCCACGGCACCGAACTTCAGTGGCTTAGTGCCCGTCCTATGAGTCAATGACATGTGGGCCTTAAATGCGGCTGTCCCACATGTCATTCTCATGGTGGTGGCGTGGTTCGCGACTCACTTCTTCGAGATGAACCAGCCGGTGGTGGCGTGGCCGTGGCGAGGGTACCACAGCTGGGCGTCGGGGTGTTACGTGGCGTAGATGGCCACACTGGCAGGTACTACCTGTAGTACATAAGTACTCCAGCTGAGGATTGATGACCGGGATGAAATGAGTCACAGCCGCTGGATGAAAATTTGATGGTGCGGGAGTACGGATCAGAGCACAGCAGCGGAGCAGGCAAACTGCGTCCAATCGAGTGTGTCTGTGGTAGAAAGTTGATGGTCGGCGCAGTTTAGCTGGCCCACATGTCATGCACACAAAGGCAGAGGAGCGGTGGAGCCGAGAGGGATGAGGGGCACGAACAATCCTACCATTCTGTCACTGACATGTGGGACCCATAAGCGTGGGTCCCACCTGTCAGCGAAGGAAAGGCAGGGCAAGGCAGTGATAGCCACGTCAGAGGATCCATGTCCACGTCGGGGGACGTCATGCCGTGGGTTGGAGCGGCATCGTGGGAATCGCGTGTGGGTGTGGTAGTGGTAGAAACAAGAAACGTGATGGTCGCTGTGGTTCAACTTCCATGGACAAGCTATCGTGTCTGCTGACACATGTATATCAAAACTAGAGTGTTTATATTTCAAGCACGTGAACAAGTATTATTCTACTAGTTTGGATCCATTGCAACGCACGAGCCAGCACATTGGTAGTAGTAGTGTCCATCTCTATCTCTAGAGGCCTTCCCTCGTTCATCCTTTTCTCTCACAAGATAAACTACTCATACAAATGCATCTTGATGTTCCGTGGAACGCACGGTGATGTTTCCTTGGGGGTCTCTCCAGCGCGGCGTGGCCGTAGTTGCAAGTTGACGCCCCTTGAGATGCCGACGTTGAGGGGTACTCGAATTTCCTCCGATGAGCAGGTAAGATGAGTTTGATCATGTAGTAAATGCATTCTAAAGACTACTTCCGTGTCCATTTCCTAATTCTCCCCCCGCCCACTGTTTGACAGGCTAGGCTCGGTGCGAGTGAAGATTGGCTTGCATATGTATGGGAGGGTACCAACATCAATTTGCACAACATTTACAATGGTGACACCGTTCCCGTAGAACCTTTGTCCAACATTGGGATTAGCCATGCAACGGGCCACTGCATGAATTGGTACGATGGAACCACGGTGAGATTGAATAAAAGATAGCACGAACCTTGCACATGGCGGTCAAAGGAGGACCATGCTGTCTGCGACCGATTTGTTGCCGTACGAGTAGGAAGATGATGTGCTCCTTCCTAACTGCATCTTCGCGGTGACAAACCAGGGGATTTATTTTGTATGGGACACATCCTACGATATACTCCCTCTCTCCCAGTTTATTTGTTTTGAATCTTTTCGTTTTATAAGTTTCAAATTCAAATTTAGATCTCCCCATCACATGTTGAGATTACAATGTCCATTAAATCGTTGCGTGCATGTATAGTAAAGAAACAAATCTCGAGTTTGGCACGAGTTCGTGCTACGGGAGCACCACAAGCCCTGGCGCAGGAGTTACATTTCCCTCTCAGGGCCGTCGGGACTGAGCTTCAGCGCCTTACTACACCTACCTTTGAGTCAATAACATGTGGACCCGATAGGTGACTGGTCCACATGTAATGCTCCCAAAGGGAGAGGGGTAGTGGGGCCAAGAGGGGTGAGCCGCAGGTCGGGGGACGTGTGGTTTCATGGATTCGAGCGGCGTCGTGGGAATCACGGGTGGCTGTGGTAGAAACTTGATGCTCGCCGCATTTTAGGTGGCCCACATGTCATGCACACAAAGGCAGAGGGGCGGTGCGGCCAAGAGGGGTGAGGCGCACGTCGGGGGTCATGGTGCCGTGGGTTGGAGAAGCATCATGGGAATCACGAGATGAAATAGGATGGTCGCCGTAGTTGAACTTCCATGGACAAGATGTCATGTCTATGGACACATGCACTGTATACTGATCACTGGAAGGAGTAGCAGAGAAAGCTATATATGCGGATAAATAATTCCTTATAGTCAAGCGGACCCATGCTACTACTTTGTTCCAAAGACATGCACACCATCGAAATAGTCCATCTATATCAATATACACCGAGAGGGAATAATTTCTTTTACAAGAGAGGAAATAGTTCATCCATCCATAATGCCCTCCTGCTGGTGCATCATTTTCTTCTTCTTCTTCTTCTTCTTCTTCTTGTTGTTCTCATTCTCTGTGGGAGACGGCTTCGCAACAAGCTCTTTGGACCTTGCAGCTATCTCGAAACTCACACGGGCATCGAGGGCAACATATTTTATCCGCTCGTACGTCAAGGGATAATTCTCCAATCCAGACGACCTTAATGCCACCATCTCGTCACCCTTCTGAATATTTGTACTGAGCACAAAATTTGCTATGTCGAATAGGGATGGTGTCTGTTTAGCACAATCTTCTACAGGAATTTTGATTCTGGTTTGTAGGTCAGCGATGCTTTTCAAATCAAGGTTGTACGGCTCCAGCTTCTGTTTGTCCCATTCTATTGCTGCCTCACAGAAGTATACGTCCTCCCAAGACAAGAAATCGTGAAGCTCACCTAGTATGGAGGGCGAGTGTATGATGTGGTACACCAAAACATCATCTTCGAGGCACAGCTGAAGGACGGCGGCACACTGGATCTTCCCAGGGGCACGCTCCGTGTACTCTACGTCGAGACCGAGGACCCTCGTCTCTACCTTTTTGAGGGAGTTGGATACATTGTTAATCCACTGTCGAACAACCCTTGGGTGGACGGTGACAGCGGCAACTATGCGCATCAAGCCTTCGACGAGGACATGTTGGACGCTAAAAACCTGCATCTCGATCTCTTTCGCCATTTGGAACCGCTGGAACGGAGGGCTATGGTTTGGAGAATTAGGATTAGATGGCTAGTCTAACTGAAGTAGTAGATGATTATTTGAAGAGGTTAAAACAATGTGAACGCAGTGGGGTTTGGATGCAAACGAAGACGAAGGGGAGGTGAAGAAGTCGAGGCGAATCGGTTCCCGATGGAGAAGTAAATGGGAGAAGTGGCATGCAGGCAGTTGATTAGACGGCTAGGTACACTAAACGGAAAGGCTATGCAGGTAGACTGAGGAGACGTACATGTTCGTGTACGTGCCCATCCTTCCTGATAGGTGGGGCCTATGCAAACACATAAAAAAATGTGTCGTAGCTTTTTTTTGAGCCCGTGAGTGGGAGACACAACATTCTCTGGTTAAGGAATACTCCCTCCATTTAGGTGAGTATAAGTCACCTTATGAAAATAAGGTTTTCCCAACACTTTTAGGCATGGAGCATTAACTTCCTGCTCGATCCCCTCCCAGCCTCGTTAGCCAGCGTTCTCTTCCTCTGCTGCCGCGTTCTACCTTTCCATTTTTCCTCCTCTCAAGTGTGGAACAATCTGCATGCCGTCCTTGATGCACCAGAACGACCACTGCATGCATCGTGGCAGGGTGTTGATTGAGCATGCACGAGAATTTGGTTCTGCTCGCAATATGGATGATACCTGAACGATGAAGTGAACAGGCATCCTAGCACGGGAGACCTATTTCCGCTATACAATACTGGAGTACTCATGTTCCTACTAGTAGTAGTAGTAGTAGTACAACTGTGGTACACTTGATGATCCAAATATTCATCCGGTCCTCACAGTGAAGTGACAACACCCTGCGCCTGACACTAGTCCAGGCGAGGCGGCGTGTTCGGGTTACCAAAGTCAGCCTCACCCTGTGCATTGTGCAGTCTGTCACCACTGCTGTACAACACATTGGCTCCTCGCCTCGTCTCCCTCTCCGCTCCCATAGCACCACCCCATCTCCATCTCCTTCTCCGTCTCCGTCTCCGTCTCCATCTCACTATGCCCCCGTGTACCATCGCCTCACTCGCCTCCCCCAGTACCACTATTCCCTCACTAGCCGCTCCAGCACCGACATCCTTCTCCCCCGTAAATCAAGCCCCCTTCCAAACTCCACCATGGCCGAACGTGAACCGCGCAGCATCTATATGAGCCGCGATTGGAGCAATCTCCCCAGTGACATCCTCGACCTCTGTTGTTCGTGTATGGATATGTTGACCGCCCTGCGGCTGGCTGGATGCTCGAGGGCCATGCACACGACCATCGTCGAAGCGAGGCCTAAGCTTTTCAAGACACCCTGCTTGCTGCTATCTGATCTTGCGAGATCGGCTCACCATGTTACAGAGGCGTGCATGATGCCCCTCGACTTCAATCCGATCTCCATTAGCCGAAACTTCTTTGCATGTATGTAGTGTGTCGCCGTACATCATTTCCCTTGACATCGATCCGATCACCATCGCCTGAAACTTCTTGGCAGGTATGTACTGGGTCGGCATGAACTCCCACTGGATGGCTGCCTTCAGAGAAGACAGTAAATAGTTGGTGCTCGTGAACTTCCAGACCTCCCATGAGATTATCCTTCCTCCGTTGGATTATATAGAGTATTACCATCGCGGTCCAACTCATCTAGATTACCACATCAGTTGGACGGACCTTGTTTTGCAGAAGATTGTAATCTTCCAAGTGCCCACACGACATGCAATTACGCAGACTTCAAGCTAATTGCCTTGTTCGACCGCAGACTCGCCTATCTTTGCGCCGGTGCCTTCTTTAGCTGGAGAGAACCCAACTCGCAGTGGATCATCATCAAAGCTGATACACACTTCTGTGATGCTATTGAACACAATGGCATCATCTACGCGGTCGACAAAGCAGATGGCACCACATATTGCTGGGACGGCACGTGTAAGTTGTTTCCGTCTCATGTTAATGATGATGCCATGACACTGTTTGAACTTTTTGTGATGATTGGCATATCCCTGTTTGAGCAGAATTTGAGTAGAACTATGGCAATATATTAGAGACGCCGTGAATCAGCTATATTTGGAATGAGTTAATTCATGCGATTGTGACCATGTCATTACAGCCAATTTGTACCCCGAATAATCAAATAGTTAGGAATATATGGATATTATCCTTATTTTACAATAATCTATATACTACTACTAAATATGAGTGTGTATCAATGGCCATGTTAGTTTCCTCATTTTCATGATGTAGAAACATGCACCACACTGTTGGTTTCATCTAACCATACATTAGGGAAGTAAATGTGCATATGGAGAACTCTATATTTGGAAGTAGTGAAATCCTGCAATGCTTACCATGTGTACATACCTATATTCGCCCTTCAGCAATCAATGACTAGAATAATATCCTCAGAAAAAAAAATTCCCATAGAACACGAGTATATAACAATGCATGGTCCATTAGTTACCTTGAAGAATTTGTTTGTGAGGACAGAACTTGATTACATAACATGCATGACATGGTAGTTTCCTATGAAGAATCGATTGCGAGATAACATGAGTATAACCATGCATGGCACTTCTATATTTTCGAAACTAGTATACATTTCCCTGTATTTTCCTCCCAGTTCCAACAGGGACATATCAATGTTGTTTCTTGCATTATCCTACTCATACTCTGAACAATGCTGATCTTACATTAACAATGCATGTCCTTTTTGATATGATGCAGTGTCCCTACAGTTACTGCCCTTTGTAATTACACCAACTTTGCCAAAAACAGGGAAGCACAACTGGTTCCTAGCTCAATCAGACGACATCAAAAGACTGATGATCATTCGGACACATGAGCCAGAAAAGTTATATTGCAAAAACCCCACTGTATACAAGCACCGTGTAATAAGTGAGTATCCGGACAGTGGCTGTTACGTCTATGAGCAGGATACCAGCTTGTTGGGTCCTTTAGGATTTTTTAGTTGGAGGCGGATAAACAGCCTTGGTTCACACTCTCTGTTTCTCGGACTCAATTATCCGATTAACCAGGAGATCACCGTTGGCAAGGACCTTGATGGCAGAGAGGCTCTGTTTGCTATGGAAAACTGTGTCTACACAGCGAGCCCTAGGAGTTCGGGAGCATACTCCCCTGATTGTCAATGATACAGTCTGTAGCCAAAAGAAGGTGAGAATGACAAAGGCATCCGGATTAACTTTGATCCTTGGATGTCTCAATTACGACAGGCAGTGATGTGGTTCAAGCCTTCAGGTTGATAGGTAATTGGGCTGTTGCATCGAAAGGGTGGAGTACTGGTGTCTCCGGATCACTGGTCGCTGAAGCGGGGCTGCAAATTATGATGGTGTTGGATCATCTCTTCGAATGAATTTGTTGTCTTTGATGCTGGTTCTGGATGGGTAGTTATTTCTTTTGTTATGCATATTCCTTGTCATTTGGTCATCCTCGTCTATGTCACTCTTTCTATGTAATTGTTGCTTCTGTTTAGAATGTCATTCTCGTCTGGATCACGAGAGTCTGAGCGCTACAGATGGGTACGTGTTGGTGGTGTAGCAAGACTTCTTATGAACTATCATGTCTTGCTGTTTATGTCAGTAGTAGTCACTAGTCAGTGTTTGAATGTTGTATATATCGTTGTTTCGAACTATTTATTGTCTCGAACTACTAGTGGGCTAAATGAGGGCATCACCATTCTCCAGTGTTCAGAGTATATCTCCTTTTTTGAAGTTATATAATTTGAGCTCACTGTCTTTTCGATGATGTACACTTGTTTGGGCCAGTGAGGTGTCGTTGAATATGGGCCGAGTAGTAACACAATGCCAAACAGGTCAATTATGACTCTCGGGCCAGGCTCTCAAAAGATCCTGAAAAAAAGGCCGGGCTCTCCAAAAAAGAAAGAATAAGGACTCTTAGGCCGACATGTGGGCGCCACCGGTGTTTTCGTGCGCTTGCGCGCCGAGAGCATATTGGCGCGTGCTCGAAATTCATGCTACCTTTTCATCCCCAATCTCCCGCTCCTCCCCCACCTCAGGAATCTCGATTCCTACTCCAGTTCCCCCAAATCCCCCTCCTGTACGCCTTGTACTCAAGCGCACTATCATGTCGCCGGACAACGCGGATCTCTGAGCCGGAGATCCTGAGGTCCGTCCTGCCTTCGGTCGCTGCATGCTGTCGCTCAATAGTGGCATGGCGGCGCTTGACGACCAGTTTGCCGGCAAAGTGCTGATGGTAACCATCAACGGCGACCGGCCTCCCGTCTCACCGGACGACCTTGTCAAAGCTCTTGGCATTGTGCACGTCATCCAAGTAAGTGACTTGCTCATCGAAGTCTGTCCGCCACCGGCTGATTTCTTCGTCAGGTTCCGAACAACTTTTGACTGCAGTTGTGTGTTCGAATCTTCTCGGCGTTTGTTCTGCGATGGCGCGCTAGTGAGCTTTGATCGGTGGCACCCAGGATGGGGCTCGGTGCCCTCCGAGCTTGAGTTTTTAACAAAGCTTACCTTCCACGGCATGCCTCGACGTACTTGGAACAGCGAGTCCAAGAACGAGCTTATCAACGACCTTGGAGGTGAGCTCGTAAGTATGTTTGTTCCTCCGGACAGCTGGGCTCTGACGGTTATGGCATGGATGAAGAAGTCGTCCACCATACCGAAGGTGATTGGTGTTGAGATACTAGTGCGGTAACCGGGGTTGTACTATTCGTCGCCACCAAGGCCGCCGCGGACCATGTTAGGGATGTACCTGTATCGAGTGTTCGTGCATCTCGAAGAAGTGGTCAATCCATCAATCGAAGTCTTGCCGCCCCCGCTAGTGCCAGGGTCCGTCGACGACGTCCATTACAGGAGTCAACGTCAGACTTTCCCCGTGTTGCTCGGAATGATGGATGGCACAGGGCCTACTCCATCGCGTGGTGGAGCCCACTGCTTCTTTCGGAGAAGAGGCAGGGCTGGCTGCCTGGATGTGCTCTAATTTGAGGTAACAACTGAATCTTGTCAGATAGTACTAGTTAAATCCGAGCTATGGGTCTGAAGCACTGATATGCCTGTACATTTGATTGTGACTTGTTCTAATTTTGTACCTGAACTTTTTTTAGAAAGGGTTGTACGTCAACTTAATGTGCTAGCAGAACTTATTGTGTTGTCTGTCTGTTTTCTTTGCACAACATTCAAGATATTTCCCCGTCATTTATAAAGACGATAAACCGTTATGTACGACTTCATTAGTTTCAAGATAGCCCTTCCCGTAGCGATCCACTGCTTCCATCCTGATTGTGCCGCCTGCGTGAAATTTTTGTATGCAAGTTCAGTGTGCTACGATGTTCTATATGATTGTGTCAACTATATAAGTTTTCAGTGAGCATCAGCAATGCATATGGCTGAAAGATGTATTTACGAGCATCGACCGATGGGTCTCTCTCTCTATCTCTTTGTCTCTCTCACACACACACACACGCGCGCGCACACGCACAAGTGGGACCCGTTGAATTATTTATTTGCTCGTGACAGCTTTTAATTAGGTTCCACTGTAATCTAACTTTTTTCTTAAGTTATTAATTGAGCTCAGTGACTTCAAAAAGTTGTACAGAAACCTTGTTTGGGCCTTTCCGGCGTCCCTGAATGTGGGCTGAGTAACCATGTTAGGTTGTACTGTACTACACAGGCCTTTTTTCAACATGAGCAATGCAACTGGGCCGACAGTTGTACACAATATCCGGGTCAACTTGTTATCCGCCCCGCTGGGGCTGCAAAGTTTCCTAGGAGGTATGCATTAGGCTTAACAAGAAAATGGACATTAAGAAATAATAAATGGGATGTAATTATAGTAACTGGGCAATTGCTATGCACCAAACACGTAATTAGTTTGAAGAATATATTATTTTTGGAATTTAGAAATTTTAATTTCATTATTTGTTGCGCGCGCGATATTTTGTTGGATTTTAACGTGATACAACTTTATTTTGAAATTATATTTAACCTGACTAGAAATTTCGGATAAAAATATTTCGGATCCCATCGAAATGTGGGAATTTTTTTTTGAATTCTGTTTTGAGCGGTTGTTTGAAATTATTAATCGTTATCCTAACTAGAAGTTGGGTTGTACTTTTAACAAACCCGTAAATGGGCTATAGTAAATTCCATTAGAATTGAAAAATGGGCTATAGATTCTTACAAATCGCAAATGGGCTATATGTTCTCTGCCAAATCCGAGCTGTGGCCCTACTAAGCTGACGCGTAACAAGGGCTTTGTAAACTTAGTCAATATAAACGATTCTAGCTGCAGTGATCGTACGATGTCCATCCAACGGCCGTAGTGCTTCTTTAACCTCTGGTCTTCTTGCTCCAGCCGCCCAAAGCAGCGCCGATCGTGTCGCGTGCTCCTGCCTCCCGTGGCCAGCTGTGATGCCGCGGAGGCCTCACCGCCCCGTACTACTCCCACCGCTGGCCAGGCCATCCCTCTACTCACCCACACCCCCTATTATTGTGCGGCGACGACAGCCAAACCAGTGAACCCTCGTACTCCTCTCTGCGCGGGCTACCACTGCTGCGTCTTCCCCGGCTCCGCGTCGTCCCCTTCCTAGGCCTCGCCGTCGTCCAGACCACTGCCCTGGTGCTCTCGGTGCGGCATGGTCAATGTGGACAACGACCGACTTCCATCGAAAGAGTACTGTACGTGGAGAGGCAGACAGCTGGGTCCAGGCAGCCGCAAGGAAGTGCCTCCTTATTACGCGTAAAATAATTATTCCTCCACTTGACAGCAGGGACCCACCGGACGGGCCACCTTATTTCGCGAAAAAAACATTTCCCCCCTGACTGCTGGGACCCACCGGATGGGCCAGCATATTTTGCGAAAAAAACATTCCCCACGCTGTCAGCTCGGACCCACCGGAAGTGCCTCCTTATTACGCACAAAAAAAATGAATAGTCCCCCTGCTAGCTGGGACCCACCATGGTGGGAGGATGACTTGTGGGCCTACTAAGTTGACTGGGACGGGGGCCTTTGTCAACTTTAGTCAATATGAACGATTTTAGCTCCAGTGACCATACCATGGCCATCCAACGGCCGTAGTGCTTCTTCAACCTCTGGTGTTCTTGCTCCAGCCGCCCAAAGCAGCGCCGGTCGTGCCGCATGCTCCTGCCTCCCCTGGCCAGCTGTGCTGCCGCGGAGGCCTCACCGCCGCCTACTATTCCCACCGCTGGCCAGGCCCTGCGGCAACGGCAGCCTCACACTGCAGCCGAACCAGTGAACCCTCGTACTCCTCTCCGCACGGGCTTCCACTGCCGCGTCTTCCCCGGCTCCCCGTCGTCCCCTTCCTAGGCCTCGTCGTCGTCCACCGCCATGGTTCTCTCGGCGTAGCATGGTCAAGGTGGTCTACGACCGACTTCCATCGGAAGAGTACTGTACGTGGAGAGGCTGACAGCTGGGTCCACGGCAGCCGCAAGGAAGTGCCTCCTTATTACGCGGAAAATAATTATTCCTCCACCTGATAGCAGGGACCCACCGGACGAGTTACCAGTATTTCGCGAAAAAAACGTTTCCCCCTGACTGCTGGGACCCACAGGACGGACCACCATATTTGGCGGAAAAAACGTCCCCCCCCGCTGTCAGCTCGGACCCACCGGAAGTGCCTCCTTATTACGCACAAAAAAATTAATACCCCCCTGCTAGCTGGGACCAACCTTGGTGGGAGGCTGACTTGTGGGCCTACTAAGTTGACTGGGACAGAGGCCTTTGTCAACTTTAATCAATATATGAACGATTCTAGCTCCAGTGACCGTACGATGTCCATCCAACGACCGTAGTTCTTCTTCAACCTCTGGTCTTCTTGCTCTAGCCGCCCAAAGCAGCGCCGGTCGTGCCGCCTGCTCCTACCGCCCGTGGCCGGCTGTGATCCCGTGGAGGCCTCACCGCCCCATAATACTCCCACCGCTGGCCAAGCCATCCCTCTACGCACCCACACCCCATGTTATTTCGCGGCGACGGCAGCCTCACACCGTAGCTGAACAAGTGAACCCTCATACTCCTCTACGCATGGGCATCCACTGCTGCGTCTTCCCCAGCTCCGCGTCGTCCCCTTCCTAGGCCTCGTCATCGTCCACCGCCCTGGTGCTCTCGGCGCGGGATGGTCAACGTGGTCAAGGAATGGCTTCCATCGGACGTGGACTGTATGTGGAGAGGCTGACAGCTGGGTCCACGACCGCAACAAGGAAGTGCCTCCTTATTACGCGCAAAATAATTATTCCTCCACCTGACAGCGGGGACCCACCAGACGGGCCACCGTATTTAGCGAAAAAACGTTTCCCCATGTCTGCTGGGACCCACCAATTACATCTTCGCACGCAAGGAAGTGCGTCCGAAAAAAACGATTCGCCCCCTGACTGCTGGGACCCACCAGCTACATCATTGCACGCAAGGAAGTGCGTCCGGGCAAAAAAAATGATTTGCCCCCCTGACTGCTGGGACCCACCAGCTACATCTTCGCACGCAAGGAAGTGGCTAACAGTCGGGACCCACCTGGTCGAAGCGTACGTAGCGTTGTCATTCTGGTCGCGAACGTGTACGTACATACTGGTCGATGTAGAGGCGCGCACGTGTCATAGATGTAGAGGCACGCACGTGTCTAGTAGAGGCGCGTACATAGCATGTACACATACATACAGCGGCAAGGGTGCAAGAAAGAAAATACGGCCACGTACGTACATACGGGCAGGGTCTCTAACGCCTTTCGCGCATACGTACATGGCTGGGTCGGAACGGAGAAACAACGTCGTGGTCGTGTTCATGGGGAGCCAACCGGCTGGGTCGGAACGGAATGCATGGTCGTGTTCACCGGGAGGGCTTGGACGGAACAGGGAATGGAAACGAGGCCCGGCGTACTGCACAACGGAGGAAACGGCCTTGTGTTTGACCGGCCACGTTCGAAACAGGGTCCTGTTGATCAGGAGGGGCCTGGTGTACCGCAAAACGGAGGAAACGGACCTCCTACAGTCGAAACGGGGGTCCTGTTGATCGGGAGGGGTGTGGCGTACCGCAAAACGGATGAAACAGACTTGTGTTGGAGCGCTACGGTCGAAACGGGGGTCCCGTTCATCGGGAGGGGTGTGGCGTACCACAGAACGGACGAAACGGACTTGTGTTGGAGCGCTATGGTCAAAATGGGGGTCCTGTTCATCGGGAGGGGTGTGGCGTACCGCAAAACGGGACTCCACGGGATACTGTTCATCTCCACCGTCGACCTCCTCCAGCCTCCACGGGCTACCGTCGACCACCTCCAGCCTCCACAGACTCCTGTTCATCCAGCCTCCACCGCGCGCTACTCCACCGGCTACTGTTCAACCACCCCTCCACGGGCACCCCTCCATCGTCTACTGTTCATCTAGCCCTCCACACCACGGGGTCCTGTTCAACCACCCCTCCATGGCCATCAATCCACCGTCTACTGTTCATCCAGCCCTCCACACCACGGGTTCCTGTTCATCCAGAGGCAACGCCACCGCTCACTGTTCATCCAATCGATCGGCTTCAGTTAGCAGCAGTAGCGAAGGAATCGCTCCACCGGGTTCAGTTAACACCCTTCGATCGATCCCTCGGGTTCAGTAACGCATAGCCTGCAGTGCAATTGCTCGGGTTCAGTTAGAGCCCAACGCCTTGCTCGGCTTCAGTTAGAGCCAACGCCTCGCATAGACGCGCGTACGTACGAGAGTAACGCGCATCGCTCCGCCCCCGACCTCCCACCGTAACCTGCAACTCCCCAAAATTTTCCTCCCCCTCGCTTCTACCACGGTTTTTTCCGTCATGGATGGCCCAAAGAATGTCATGCAGCTGCGTCTCCGGCCCGCCCAGGACGAAAAGCCCATTTTTTGTCATGATTTTTTGTCATGGAAGTAGGAGCCCACCACATCTATGATGATACCGGGTTTTGTCACAATTATCGTCATAGAAGTGTCATATGTATGACAGAAAAAAATTCGTTCGGCCCAAAATGTCACGGATGTGTCTTTTTTTTGTAGTGCCAGTAATATGAATCAATTGCACTTTTTTACATGTCCTGCTAAATTTCCCATTAAGATAAGTTGGTTCTTTTCGTTAGAAATGCAACTGTCCTGGTCCGCCTACTCTCCCGTGCCCAAAGTAATGTCGTATTTAATGGTTGTCATAGTTAATCCTAATGCCCACACTAATATCTAGCAATGCCACTGCTTTAGAAATTGCTACTGTCCTTGTAGGATTGCCATTCAGATAAGGAACATGCTTCTTTTCTTTTGATGCATGTTTCATCACTTGTTAGTCACCCTCCTTTCCACCTTTTTGTGCAAACAGAGATATACATCTCACGCTCGATCTTAGTTGAACTGCACAAATGATATCCAAATTATAGTTGAGCATTCCAGGAGCTTCACAACCAACCTTGATGTTGCTCAATTTTATTGCAACTAATGAAGAAGAAGCTCTGTGGGTTTCGTTTTCTGATGGAAATGGAACCGGGGCTGGAGCCCTTTTCTTAAATTTTTTTTTGAAGAAGAAGCTGCTAGCTCACGGGACATTGCTTCATTTTAGGTGAACTGCACCAAAAGGTCCCATGAATTGAATCATCCATGTTGGTGACTGAAAGAGCCAGCTTCAGCATCCCAGTCAAAGCACCCCCGGCCTCCATCCTTGCGACGCATGGTACACCTTGTTTGCCACCTGCTCGACCCTAGTGTCACTGATAGAATGAAGTATTAATACAGTTAAAATAGAGCGAGTGTCATCTCTATCATTTCATTTCCAATGTAGATAAAGAAAGTGCTTCTCTTTGTTAATGTACTCCCTCCGTTCCTAAATGTAAGTCTTTGTAGAGATTCCACTATAAACCGCATACGGATGTATATAGATGCATTTTAAGTTTAGATTCATTCATTTTGCTCCGTATGTAGTCCACCTAGTGGAATCTCTACAAAGACTTATATTTAGGAACGGAGGGAGTATAAGTCCTTCTAGAGATTTCAATAAGGAACTACATACGGAGCAAAATGAATGAATCTACACTCTAAAATATGTCTATATACATCTGTATGTTGTAGTTCATTTGAAACCACTAAAAATACTTATATTTAGAAACGGAGGTAGTATGTTTCATCATATAGTCCCATTGTTAATGTTTAAGCGTTTCTGCAAACTAGGGTGCTTAATTTTAGTTGATATGTACAAAAATAGAGATTTGAATTTCTCAGGCGCCTCCTTGTACTACCGCTGTATATTGATGTTCATCACTGGCAGAAGGTGTATCTGGGAGACTTGGGACGATGTCCAGTATGAGGCGTACCGTATGAGGCGTAACAGGGCGCATCTCACCCTCGTAGCATGGAATACTATGATACTATCGCAATATTTTCTTCTATTTATTTTGTGTGTTTCATCAACTAGTGCCACTATAATGTAATCACGCCTTTTCATTATCTGTGCAAACAGGGTTATTCAGCTGCATTTTGGTGGAACTACACAAATGTACGTATGGAACCAACATATATGGAGAATGCAAGGTGTGCCAAGTAAAAATTACCGACACCAACCATGCTACATGCACGCATTGGCAACCACCACCACCACTGGGATGTGTGGCGCTCTCTGTGGACGGATCTTTCTCGGCAGCAAATCCTCTAACCAAATACTAGTAGCTTATATTGGCAGTTTTCTAGGGAGTACTCTTTTCTCAAAGAAGCACCAATCTATTTTTCTTTATTTGTACATTGTGTCACAACTTTGACCCAAAGGTCCAGAGCTATTTTAGGGTGATTGGCGTAGTACTCGAAGACTGATTGTAAGCATGATTTTCATTAGCTGTCGCACAGATTGTAAGCATGAGCAGGTGGAAGATTAGTTAGTGCAAAGCTTACCTTAAACCCTACCGCCGCCATTGAAACGAGGCGAGCGTCGAGGGAACCATGGAGAACAGCGGGGAAGGGACGTTGCGCCATCCGGCCTCCTATTGCGGTGGGAGAACGAATACTCTTGTGGCTCCGGCTAGCTCTGCACCCTCACAAACGGCACACCATACTCGATCGATTCGTTATCCTCTAGGTGCTCGACCTTCCACCTGTACGCCCACCACCTCCGCCTGACTGTCGCCTCGGGCGAATCTATATGCTCCATCTCCCAGAGGAGATACTCGATCAACTCGGAGGAGTGTGGCGTGACTGCCACCAAGGAGTACATGTACATCGCCGCCCTCATCGCCGCCGTCTCGCTCTTTTGCATACATTGCCACATGGCCCGCACCGTCCTCGAAATCTCCCACTCATTGTCAAACCAACTAAGGATCTCCTTCAACCTGGCTAACTTTGCCTGGTCGCCGCCGGTGATCTGCCTGATTCGGTGCTGCATCCTCTCCATAGATGTCCTTCTGAGTGGTCCGGTGCTAGCTTTGGAAGATGGGAGGAGAGACGATGGTCTTGCAATAGAGAAGAGGGAGAGGCGAGATGGTGGTTTTGGAATGGAGATGATGGAAAGGAGAGGAGGTGGTTTTGCAATGGAGAAGATCAGAAGAGGGAGAGGCGAGACGGTGGTTTTGGAATGGAGATGATGGAGAGGAGAGGAGGTGGTGCCGCAATGGAGAAGAGGGAGAGGAGCGTATGGCAGCGATTTAGGATTAGACGAGAGGGCCGGCGCGCTGTGACTCGATCAAAATCAAAATCAATTTACCCTTCAATTAAGAAAGCGACCCCACATTAACTAGTCTCCCTTTTATTCTGGGTCATAATTGACCATGATTTTCACACATAAAATATATGTTATACGTTGCAAAAGTAATATAATTTGAAAGTACATCCAGATACGAACCAAACTATACAATTTTTGGTGACATGCATTCACATTTTCCTTGTCAAATACAGTACATCGTCAAACTTTGACCCAAAATATGCAAAACAACAAAAAAATACTTCCAAGACCAGCGCCGCTCTTCCGCTCTTCTCCTCTTAAACCACCACAGCTCCTCTCCTGTTCCAATCTAAATCCAGCACCGCTCCTCTCCTCTTCCATTTCAAAACCACCGCCCCTCCTCTCCTGTTCCAGTCCAAAACCAGGGTCGCTCCTCTCCCGTTCTAATCCAAAACCAGCGCTGCTCCTCTCCTCTTCCATTCAAAAACCACCGCCGGCGAGTGAAGGTGCTATGGAGAAGTAGATCGATGGAGGAGTACAACTGATACATGAGGATCGCAGACGGCAACCCTGTGAAGCTAGATAGGATGTTGGAGATACAGTCTTGGTTTGACAACAAGGACCAACTAGCGGCGATAGCGACATCCATGGCCAAATATCTGCAATAGAGCGAAAAGGCGGCGATACTCCTGGAGGGAGTCGTGCCGGAGTACATAGAGCTGCTCCCCTGGGCCACATGGAGCAAACAGATTCACCGAATCCGATCGTGAGGGAGCGGTGGTGGGAGTATCGATCCCACATGGAGCATCCACCAGAGATTGAAGGATCAAGCACCTACAGGGTGTCGTTTGTGAGGGTGTCCTGCCAGAGTGAGCCGGTAAAGTCTTCGTCGACCGAACCCAACAGCAAGAGGAGAAAAGCAGTTGGCCCGACAACGCTTCCCCACCATCGTCTCCCTTGCCGTTCATATCGTCTCATGGGGTGGCTGTCTGCCGCCGACTAATAGGAGGGGACTGCCCCCCCAGCCGAATAGTCGGGCAGGTTGTGAATTGTCAGGAGGAGCTTAGGGTTGTCAGTATTTGCAGGTTGTGAATTGTGTTTTGTGTTGTGTATTTTGAGAGTACTTTCAGATATGAATGTCTTTTGAATTTTAGATTTGCAGTATTGAGCATATGAAGTATTTTATGAATTCTAGAGATCTATTTTTAGCACTTAAAAACTGTAGTTTCATAGGAGTATAAAAGTGCAGACAATGTGATTCTCAGATAAGAAACTGCAAGTTCAGTTTCAGATAAGAAACTGCAACTTTCAGAGGCAGAGCATTTATATTAACACAGCCTTTTCAAACAGGGTTAACATCATGTTGGAAGTTTTATTAATGGTCGAAAATGTAACTACCAGCCAGTTAACATCATGCTGATCAACATTCATGCATAGCACATCTTCATATGATGCACAGTCAAAATGCCCACACAATGTCGAGTGTGCGAAACACAGAGAAAAGGAGGGAAGAAGTTTTGGCAAGTGTTGGACGTGGTTTTGGGCTGCCCGGTCTAGGCTTTCATTTTTAACATGCGCAGCCCACGACCTCGGATGGGAGGTCCATATGCTTGTTTGTATTTTCTTGAGGGCCATCATGTATCGACCGGCCTATGGACCTCCCGTTCGAGGTTTTATTTTTCCTGAATATCACCAGCCCAATTTATGTATTTTTTTGAAGAAAACATAGAGGTCTGTTCTATTTTTCTATATAAGAATAGGAATGCCAGGTCCAACTTATGTTTCCCTTATAACTATATTATATATATTTAAAATATTTTATATGTTATTATATATTATTTTCATTGTCATCATATATTTAACAGATACTTACATATGTAAGAAAACAATATCCCACATCTTATTAACTTATAAAAATAATTTCTTAACAATAAAATCCTGGATTGTTTTGGCACGAAAATCCTAGTGATTGTGTACAAAAGCTTGGTAAGATTTAAGGACGAATGTAATAATATCACTTATTATTTAAATATATTTATAACAAAATGCTCAGCCCCTTTTTATTTTTTGATAACATTGCTGACCCAACCCAACATTATAATTAGAATTAGCCCAGCAAAATCGTGTATTTCGAGAAAGTGCAAATGGCCTGTAATTTTTTAGAAATAAAATAAATGGGCCGCATGGACGCTACATAATTTGTTCACCCAGCCCAGCTAATGGCTGTAATTCAAAAAAATAATATCAAATTGACTGTAAATTCTACCGCGCAAAAAAAAGACTGTATATTCTGAAAAAATGGGTTGAATACGTGCCACAATTTTGGAGGCTGAAATGTGGGCCAATAGGTCGAAGCCAACGCAAGTCGTTGTCAATTTAGTCAACAAATGATTCTGACATGTTAGCCGTTGGATTTACATCCAACGACCGACATCCATCTTCAATCTCTCGTATTCTTCCTCCAGCGCCGCCGGGACCACCTCCCGCCTCCTGCTGCTAGCAGCTCTGCTTAGCACACTTCGCTATGAAGCGCTACTCCACCATTGGCCAGGCCATTCCTCCACCCCTCCACACCTGATGTTCTTCTCCACCGACTGCCGAACCACACCGCACTAGAACCAGTTAACCCTCGTACACCTCTTTGTCTACGACTTTACTCCCGCGTCTTCCCATGTCCGGCTCGTTGCTGTCCGGGGCCTCGCCGTCGTCCACCACCTTGGGTGCGCTCGGCGCGGCGTGGTCAACGTGGTCAATGAACGACGCCATCGGAAGTAGCCTGTGCGTGGAGAGGCTGACAGCTGGGTCCGCGGCCGCACACAAGGAAATGCCTCCTTATTACGCGCAAAATAATGATTCCTCCACTTGACATCTGGGACCCACCGGAAGGGCTTTTGTATTTCACGAAAAAACCGTGGCCCCCGCTGATAGGTCAGACCCACCAGCTATCTTAGCACGCAAGGAAGTATTTGTTATTATGCACAACAAAAATGAATACCCCCCTGCTACCTGGGACCCACCGTAGTGGGTGGCTGACTTGTGGGCCTACTAAGTTGACGGGGACGGAGGGCTTTGTCAACTTAGTCAATAATCCAGTGACCGTATGATGTCCATCCAACGGCCATAGTACTTCTTCAACCTCGGGTCTTCTTGCTCCAGCCGCCCAAAGTAGCACCGGTCATGCCGCCTGCTCCTGCCTCCCGTGGCCGGCTGTGATGCCGCGGAGGCCTCACCACCGCCTACTACTCCCACCGCTGGCCAGGCCATCCCTCTACTCACCCACACCCCCTGTTATTCTGCGGCGACAACAGCCTCACACCGCAGCCGAACCTGTGAACCCTCGTACTCCTCTTCGCGTGGGCATCCACTGATGCGTCTTCCCCGGCTCCGAGTTGTCCCCTTCCTAGGCCTCGCCGTTGTCCACTGCCATGGTGCTCTCGGCGCGGCATGGTCAACATGGTCAAGGACCGACTTCCATCTGACGTGGACTGTACGTGGAGAGGCTGACAACTGGGTCCACGGCCGCAGCGAGAAAGTGCCTCCTTATTATGCGGAAAATAATGATTCCTCCACCTGACAGCAGGGACCCACCGGACGGGCCACCGTATTTCGTGAAAAAAACGTTTCCCCCCGACTGCTGGGACCCACCAGCTACATCTTCACACGCAAGGAAGTGTGTCCGGGCAAAAAAACGATTCTCCCCCTGACTGCTGGGACCCACCAGCTACATCTTCACATGCAAGGAAGTGTCTGACAGTCGGGACCCACCTGGTCGAAGCGTACATAGCATTGTCATTCTGGTCGCGAACGTGTACGTACATACTGGTCGATGTAGAGGCGCGCATGTGCCGTAGTAGAGGCGTGCACGTGTCGTAGTAGAGGCGCGCACGTAGCATGTACACGTACGTATAGCGGCGAGGGTGCAAGAAAGAAAATACGGCCACGTACGTACATACGGGCAGGGTCTCGAACGCGTACTCGTTCATACGTATGGCCAGGGCTCGTTACATGGCTGGGTCGAAACGGAGAAACAGCGTTGTCGTCGTGTTCATGGGGAGGCAACAGAATGCGTCGTGTTCATGGGGAGGCAACGGAATGCATCGTGTTCATCAGGAGGCAACAGAACGCATGGGAGCCAACCGGCTGGGTCAGAACGGAATGCGTCGTCGTGTTCATTGGGAGGGCTTGGACGGAACACACGATGGAAACGAGGCCTGGCGTACCATAGAACGGAGGAAACGGCCTTGTGTTCGACCGGCCACGTTCAAAACAGGATCCTGTTCATCGGGAGGGGTGTGGCGTACCGCAAAACGGAGGAAACGGACCTCCTACGGTCGAAATGGGGGTCCTGTTGATCGGGAGGGTGTGGGGTACTGCAAAACAGATGGAACGGGCTTGTGTTGGAGCGCTATGGTCGAAACGAGGGTCCTGTTGATCAGGAGGGGTGTGGCGTACCGCAAAACGAACGAAACGGACTTGTGTTGGAGCGCTACGGTCGAAACGGGGGTCCTGTTCATCGGGAGGTGTGTGGCGTACCGCAAAACGGGACTCTACAGGATACTGTTCATCTCCACCGTCGACCCCCTCCAGCCTCCACGGGCTACTCTTCATCCACCATCGACCTCCTCCAGCCTCCACCTGCGACTGTTCATCCACGAGCTCCTGTTCATTCAGCCACCACCGCGCGCTACTCCACCGGCTACTGTTCAACCACCCCTCCCCACGGGCTCCTGTTCAAACACCCCTCCACGGGCTACTGTTCATCCACCCCTCCACTGTCTACTGTTCATCCAGCCCTCCACACCACGGGGTCCTGTTCATCCAGAGGCAATGCCACCTCTCACTGTTCATCCACCCCCCCCCACAACGCTCACTGTTCATCCCAGAGGCAGCATTGATTGGCTTCAGTTAGCAGCAGTAGCGAAGGAATCACTCGATCGGGTTCAGTTAACAGCCATCGATCAATTGCTCCGGTTCAGTAACGCGTAGCCTACAGTGCAATCGCTTGGGTTCAGTTAGAGCCCAACGCCTCGCTCTAGTTCATTTAGAGCCAACGCCTCGCACACACGCGAGTACGTGTAGATAAACGTTCATCGCTCGGCTCCGACCTCCCACAGTAACTGGGAACTCCCCGAAAGTTTCCTCGCCCTCGCTTCTACCATGGTTTTTTCCGTCATGGACGGCCCAAAGAATGTCATGCAGCTCCATCTTTGGCCCGTCTAGGATGAAAAGCCCATTTTCTATCATGATTTTTTGTCATAGAAGTAGGAGCCCACCACATCTATGATGATACCGGGTTTTGTCACAATTATCGTCATAGAAGTGTCATATGTATGACAGAATTTTTTTTCTTTCGGCCCAAAATGTCACGGATGTGTCTTTTTTTGTAGTGCATAGCCTAAACATACAAAAGGGATACAAGCCGGTCAAGTAGACTCTTCGGCACTTTTCAGAACCCAAGCGACAAGGCATGGGAGAAGAACTAGCCAAGTTACTTGAGGACGGATTCATCAGAGAAATAAAACATCCGGACTTGCTAGCAAACCTGGTGATGGTACCAAAGAAGGACAAATCCTGGCGCCTATGCGTCGACTTCAAGGACCTTAATAAGGCTTGCCCAAAGGATCCCTTCCCACTACCCCGCATTGATCAAATAATCAACGCTACCGCAGGACACGACTCACTGTGTTTCCTCGATGCATACTCCGGATACCACCAAATTAAGATGGCGGAGTCCGACCAAGCCGCAACGGCATTCATTACTCCATACATCCCCTTCTGTTTGAACACCATGCCTTTTGGGCCCAAAAACGCCGGTGCAACCTATCAGCGCATGATTCAAACATGCTTGGAAACACAAATCGGCAAAACAGTGGAGGCATACGTAGACGACGTGGTCATCAAGACCAGACACGTCGAATCCTTAATAGACGACTTGAGGCTTACGTTCGACAATCTCCAAACATATGACATCAGGCTCAATCCAGAAAAATGCGTCTTAGGCGTACCAGCCGAAAAGCTCTTGGGCTTCATTGTTTCCAATAGAGGAATTGAAGTGAATCCGGCTAAAATCCGAGCTCTGTCATAGTTGGCTACCCCAACAGACCTCAAGCAAATACAGAAATTAACTGGATGTGTGGCTGCCTTAAGCCGCTTTATCTCCCGATTAGGAGAAAAGGCATTACCTCTCTATCGCCTTCTTCGACGCACCAACGAATTCGAGTGGACGGATGCGGCTACAGCCGGATTGAAGAAATAAAGGCCATCTTGGCCAGCAACCCAATCCTGGCCGCACCAAGTATTGGTGAACCCTTGCTGTTATATATAGCCGCTACACATCAGGTTGTAAGTGCGGCGCTCATCATCAAATGAGAGACGGACGGACATAAATTCCCGCTTCAAAAGCCGGTATACTATGTATCCACTGTCCTAACTCCATGCAAATCATGGTACCCACATTATCAAAAGATAGCATACGCGGTCTTCATGGCATCCCGAAAACTACAACACTACTTTCAAGAGTGTTCAATCACGGTGGCCTCCGAAGTACCATTCAATGACATAATAAATAACCGTGATGCTACGGGCCGGATTGCCAAATGGGCTATCGAGCTCCCCCCGTTCGACATAACATACAAACCACGATGACCCATTAAGTCGCAAGTACTGTCCGACTTCGTCGCCGAATGGACGGAATCCGAACTCCTTAAAGAGTACGGCGCGTACTCCAATTGGATCATGCACTTTGACGGCTCTAAGATATTGGCTAGTCTAGGGGCGCGTGTTTTCCTGACATCCCCCACAGGAGACACAGTCAATGTACTTCAAATACTATACACAGATTCCAAGAATGCAGTCGAATACGAGGCTCTGTTGCACGGTCTTCGGATGGAAGTCTCCATGGGCATCCATCGCCTAGAAGTGTGCGGGGATTCGAACCTTGCAATATCTCACATAAATGGAGAGTTTGACGCCAAGGACCCAAAAATGGCGGCCTACCGCAATGCCGTTCTTAAAATGTTAGCTCGGTTCGAGGGGCTAGAATTCCACCACGTGGTAAGACAGAACAATCAAGCGGCGGATATTCTCGCCCGCATTGGCGCTAAGCGCGACCTCGTCCCACCTAACATCTTCCTGGAAAGGTTGTTCAAGACATCTGTGATATGGGAAGGGGAGACAGGCAATTTCATTCTGGATCCGAAGACAACCCTAGACTCCGAACACTCTGACATAATCGGAGGCTCTGCCACCGAAATAACACCCTCGGCCCACGAGATCATGGCTATAATCGCCCCTTGGACTGAACCCTTCTTAGCCTACCTAAATAGGCAAGAACTCCCTGAGGATCAAAATGAGGCACATTGCATTGTGCGGCGCTCTAAACCCTACAAAGTCCATTATGGAGAGCTTTACAAGAAAAGCGCTACTGGAGTGCTCCAAAGGTGCATCTCCGAAGAGGAAGGATGACAACGTTTGGCAGAAATTCATGCTGGACTTGGTGGCCATCATGCCGCAGCTCGGGCCCTTGTAAGCAAGGCCTTCCGTAAAGGTTTCTACTGGCCGACAGCCCGAGCGGACACACAGGACCTCATCCAACATTGCATCGGTTGCCAGCTTTTTGCCAATCAAAGCCATATGCCGCCTGCCGCTCTCCAAACAATCCCCATAAACTGGCCCTTTGCGGTCTGGGGGCTCAATATGGTCGGAACCCTTAAAGGAGGAAGCCATAAGAAAAAATACTTGTTGGTCATGGTAGATAAATTCACCAAATGGATAGAGGCCAAGCTAGTTAAAACGACCGAATCCGGACCAGTGATAGACTTTATATCCGGAGTCGTACACCTTTATGGTTTCCCCCATAGCATCATCACTGATAATGGCTCCAACTTTATAGCCGACGAGGTGAAAACATGGTGCGGCAAGATGGGTATTAAGCTAGATTATGCCTCTGTCTATCACCCACAAACAAACGGCCAAGTCGAACGAGCAAATGGTCTTATTATGAGCGGCATCAAACCCAGACTAGTGCGATCCTTGAAGGAATCAGATTCGCACTGGGTCGAGGAGCTCGACTCCGTACTATGGGGGTTGTGGACCACGCCCAATCGTACAACCAGATACACACCATTTTTATGGTATACGGCGCAGAGGCAGTACTACCGTACGATATCATTCATGACTCACCTCGAGTGCGCATGTACGAAGAAAGAGAGGCCAAGCTAGATCGGCAGTACAGTTTAGATGCATTGGAGGAGGAGCGGGATGTTGCAAAGGCCCGTTCCGCATTTTATCAGCAACAGGCTCGGAGGTATCAAAGCAAAGAAGTATGGGCCACAACATATAACGTTGGCGACCTCGTTCTATGCCTACCGGAGAAGAAAAAGGACAAGCTCAAGCCCAAGTGGGAGGGTCCCTTCATCATTGACAAAGTTCTCACTGGAGGAGTGTACTGTCTACATGATGCATCAGATAATCGACTCGAGCCGAACCCGTGGAACGCGGCCAGACTCCAAAGATTCTATGCCTAGTACCAGACTCTGTGTTTGTCTCCTCCTGCGTTTTTCCTTTTTTTATGTACATATATCTTATTTCTCTCTCTTATATATATAGCTTTAAAAGCTTCAAGTATGCTTTGACTGCACACTCTTGCCGCACTATGCGTGCTCAATATACCTGGGGGCTTCTTATACAGAAGCCTAACTTAATTGTCTTCTGGGCTTCATTCCCACCACATATGCGTCATTTCTCCATATGTGCCTTTTTTCACCAATATATGCATCGATATGACTTAAGTTTTGGCCAAACTGGGTTGCCTAGCTCTTGTGTTTATTCCCTACATTCCCATTAATTTGGCTAGAGCATAAGGGGAGCACCTCTGCGACTGTTACTACCGGGTCTGCCGGATGTGTACCTTGGACTGGGTGAAGCCGAAAGCTAGCATTCTTAAGGGAATATTCGGTCGGTGAACAAAAGATGTCTTTTACTTATTACAATACATGCCCCCAGATGTTTATATCCTGCAGTTTGGACATGCACATTAATGCATGCACACCCAGGGAAAGGAACCCTTAACGGAACTATTCTCCCTGGAAGATGTTTCTTACTACCCATGTAATATAACATAGCTAGTTGGGTACTTGTCTGTTCAAGCACTTATGACCCCTACGCCTGGTTTCCATGCAAACCCCGGTTGTTACGTAACTGCGCAGGTATTCAGATACACTCTGGACTATCGTGTCCAAAGGTTGAAGTGAAAAGGTCGGCCAAGACAAATGATTTACAATCCGGCTAGGGACAAAATATGTCCTTCGAAGTATAAAAGTC
Source organism: Triticum aestivum (assembly GCF_018294505.1). Taxonomy (NCBI): domain Eukaryota; kingdom Viridiplantae; phylum Streptophyta; class Magnoliopsida; order Poales; family Poaceae; genus Triticum; species Triticum aestivum. The sequence goes on from NC_057813.1 coordinate 502,298,513, forward strand.
ACTTAGACTGACTGAATTCTTCTTCTATACCATCCAATAGGTTGTCTAGCCTACAATCCTATTGGGAATACTTTGCGGCTAAAACTACCTGGTCATATACCAGACTGACGGGGATCTCTTCCCCATCTGGCCCTACAGTTCCGACCTCGGCCATATGGTTCGGGTTAGCCTTTGTGTATCGCGTCTTCACCATGGCCCAGGCTTCCCTTGCACCTTGTCGGCAGGCCGATATCTTCCATAATCGGAAGCGGTGCCGCGCTCCCTTGAGCATCTCCACAAGCTCTCCCATGACTCCGGGTAGGGATGCGGACGGCAACAAAGCCTAGGCAATACCTTGCATCACCTGCCAAACTTGCTCGTGCAATTGTGAGAGTTCTTGAAGAAGATCACCTGCAGATCCGGGCATCTCCTCTCCATGATGACCTGTCCGCATACCTACAGATATAATTCTGTTAGCGTGTTTCTTCGCCGAACTGTTTAATGGTTCGTTCAAGCACTTACTAAAAATGCCGCGTCGAAGCCACTTATTCTCCTTCACGGAATCAGCAAGCTGACCCCGAACATCTTTCAATTCAACTTCCAGCCGGGTCTTCGTGTCCTGGAGATCATTCTTCTCCCGTATAACTTTTGTAAGCACACGCTCGCCAGCCTTCAGCTTTCGTTGAGCATGAGGGTCATACTCCGATACAATCTCCGGATTACTTCCGGGATTGTCTGCAGAATCTATTGTTAGATCTACACGCATGACGAATACTAAACTGGGTTATGTCAGTACATTCTTTTTGATCAAGACAAAAGTTACCAGACGAGGCCTTTTTGGACTCCTCCATTCCGGCAACTGCGGCCCGTGGTTGGGCTTTGCATTCTTCCAGCTCTTTAGATAGCTGGGTATTCTTCTCTGTAAGAACCTATGCACATAATTGATCCTTAAATCAGTTGTGCCAACTGTTTCAAGTCTCGGGGGCTACTGATATATATACTTATCAAATTTTCTTACTTGTATGTCCTTTACATACTGCTCCGTAGCTCTGGCAAGGCCATCTTGAGCAGCTCAGATGTACACGTCCCCTGAGTTGAAGGCTTTGAATGCCTCTTCAGAGAAATTAGGGTCGCGTAATGTAGCCCGTCGATGCCTGTGATTCATGGCGCTCTCCACTTTGGAGTTCGTAACGGATAATCTATTCGTATCCTCTATCGGAGGACTGTCTGGCTTTGCCCCTGCAGTAACCTCCGCCCTAGTGTCCGGCTCCGGAGTCCGGCTAGTGGAGGCATGACCCACAGGCTCTCCGGATGTAGTCCGGCAAGTGCTTTTTCTGCTAGGGAGCCATGGAAATTATTGTATTTCAAAGGACGATAAACTGTGTAGCAGGTTTTTTAATCATACCTCTGCGATGGCGTCTCAGTCCTGATCGCTTTCCTTTTAAACCGAGTTGGCTTTGGGGCTCCTTGTTGATGAGTCACCTCGGGTTCGGCGCGGTGTTCCGGTGACGTTCCCTGTACAACGCAGTTCAAGTGCGGTGGGTAAGGTGCAAAGAAGGTATCCTTCCTGTGAATTGGGACTCCGGTTCTACTTACATGTGATGCGGGGAGTAGGCCAGGATAATCAGCTATGATGGCCACCAAGGTGCCATCACAACTTAACTGATATAAGTTCCTACCGATGAGCTCCACAAATGTGTGCGGGTCTTCTTCAAGTCCGGGGTCAAGTGCCCTACCGGGGTCCTCTGGCTGTGGAGACAGGTTGTGAACCTCCCTCATGGCTCTTCGCAGTTCCTGCTAGGAATTGGCGAGGTAAATATTTGTGATAAGGAATGCGGGAAAAGGCTGGAGTAAAAGGTGGCAGCTCACCCAGCTTCGGGGGTTGTACATGGAGAATCCATCCCTTGGTTTAATCCGGATGAACTCCTCCTCTTCTCCTTTGAATAAACCGGACAATATTTTTGCCAGAGCGGCGGTGGAGTCCAGACCTTTACGGCCACAGCGGGTGGCATCGTCTTCTCCATTGAAGT